>NC_051164.1:24967978-25045061 GCF_013339745.2 Dermacentor silvarum
GCCCGCTCGCTATCACTGCGGGGAAGCCGGCCATGTCTACCGCCGATGCCCATACCGCGAGATGGGCCTACGAGGGTTCGCCGTCAACGCGCCGCGTCCAGTGCGGGGTGAACGACCACGCGACATCGCTGACTACCTCGCCGGAGCCCAGTGGCAACCCCGACGACCCTCACGCTCGCCGTCACCAGGTCGCTACATCTCGCCGCATCGCCGTCAGTGCACCGGTCCCACCCGGGGCCGATTTTCCAGCCCTTACCCGGGAAACTAAAGGCAGCAACCGATGGAGGTGCGGTTGCTGTACGACGCAATGCCGAAGATCCTCCGCCGCCGCCGACGCCGACGACGATTCGCGAATCATCACGACGAGATATCAGCACGCCGCCTAGCAACAGCCTTGCAGCACTTCGCCGCCGCAAGAAGACCGGTCGACGCGACGTAGCAGTAGCGGAGCAAGCCGACGCAGCCGTGATCCGACGCCACGACTTAACCGTAATGCTAGACGACGGTCTACTGACTTAGACGTACTCATCGATGGTCATAACGTCACCGCTCTCGTCGACACTGGCGCCGACTATTCCGTCTTCAGTGGCGCGTTCGCCGCCAAGTTAAAGAAGGTGAAGACGCCCTGGCCAGGACCCGATATCCGGGCAGCGGGAGGCCACCTAATAACGCCGGCTGGAATCTGCACAGCGCGAGTCACGGTAAACAACCGCACTTACCCGGCGAGCTTCGTAATCCTGCAGCACTGCTCCAGGGATGTCATCCTATAGGCATGGACTTTCTAAACCAACACGGTGCAGTCATCGACTTAAGGTTCAAGTCGATAACGCTTTCAACGTACAACGCGATACCACTGGATACAAGCATAAGTTACCATGCTTTGAATGTGCTTGAAGAACAAGTCACCGTTCCGCCTCGCTCCAGCGTAATGATTTCCGTCGGTGCCGAAGTGCCGGCAGACATGGAGGGCATCATCGAGGGCGATCATCACTTACTGCTCGACCGTGAAATTTGCGTCGCTAGAGGCATAGGTGAACTACGCCAAGGGAAAGCAAGAGTGATGCTCACGAACTTCAGCCACGAATATAAGCACATTAACAAAGGCACCACGGTCGCCTACATCGACGAAATAGTACAAGCCAGCAGTGCTTTCGCCTTCACGGATTCTAGTGCACCTTCGACGACGACTGTAGTACCTGAACCAACTTTCGACGTCAATCAGAACCTTCCCAATCATAAGCAAGAACAGCTAAAAGCTCTGCTCCTGCAATACAAGGACTGCTTCTCGTCGTCGTCAAAAGTTCGACAAACCCCTGTCGCCAGGCACCGCATTATAACCGACGAATATGTCCGCCCACTCCGTCAGAGCCCGTACCGAGTTTCGGCGCGCGAACGCGAGGCCACAAGGCAACAAGTCGACAAAATGCTACGCGACGACATCATCCAGCCGTCCAAGAGTCCGTGGGCGTCCCCCGTGGTGTTAGTGAAGAAGAAGGATGGAACCCTACGTTTCTGCGTCGATTATCGTCGCCTCAACAAGATCACGAAGAAGGACGTATACCCACTCCCACGGATTGACGACGCCTTGGATCGACTCTACAACGCAAAGTATTTTTCATCGATGGACCTCAAAACCGGCTACTGGCAAATCGAAGTCGACGAGAGGGAGCGGGAGAAGACTGCCTTTATAACACCAGACGGACTGTTCGAGTTCAAGGTCATGCCGTTTGGTCTTTGCTCGGCACCTGCGACTTTCCAACGCGTCATGGATACAGTACTGGCAGGCTTGAAGTGGCAGACTTGCCTCGTCTATTTGGACGACGTCGTTGTGTTTGCCTCAAGCTTCGAAGAACACCTCCGGCGCCTTGAAACAGTTCTTCAAGCAATCAAAACCTCCGGACTCACGTTAAAGCCAGAAAAGTGCCGCTTCGCATATGAGGAGCTCTTGTCTTGGGCCACGTCATCAACAAGACTGGAGTGCGCCCCGACCCTCAGAAAACTGCAGCCATCTCCAACTTTCCTCCGCCGGCCGACAAGAAAGCAGTGCGTAGATTTCTTGGACTGTGCGCCTATTACAGGCGCTTCGTCATGGACTTTTCACGGATCGCCGAGCCACTGACGTACCTCACGAAGGCCGACGTCGAGTTCAAGTGGGAGACGCCGCAAGTCGAAGCATTTGAAGAACTGAAGCGACGCCTGCAATCGCCGCCAATATTTGCGCATTTCGACGAAAACGCCGATACCGAAGTCCACACCGACGCCAGCAGCGTAGGACTCGGCGCCGTTCTTGTGCAGAGGACGGACGGACTAGAAAGGGTTGTAAGTTACGCTAGCCGGTCGCTATCGAAGGCGGAAACAAATTATTCCACAACAGAAAAGGAGTGCCTCGCCATCATCTGGGCTGCATCAAAGTTTCGTCCCTACCTCTATGGCAGGCCCTATAAAGTTGTGAGCGACCACCACGCCTTGTGTTGGCTAGCTAACTTGAAGGATCCTTCAGGTCGCCTCGCACGCTGGAGCCTGAGACTTCAAGCATTCGACATCAACGTCGTTTACAGGTCCGGGCGAAAGCACTCTGACGCCGATTGTTTGTCTCGCGCCCCCGTCGAACCGCCGCCGCAAGACGACCAGGATGACGACACTTTCTTGGGACCCATCAGTGCCGACGAATTCGTCGAACAACAACGAGCCGACCCGGAACTAAGGAGCCTTGTAGACTACTTGGAAGGCAAGACCGTCATTGTGCCGAAGGTGTTCAGGCGAGGATTGGCGTCGTTTTTCTTGCAAAACGACATTCTCCTAAAGAAGAACTTCTCGCCTCTCCGAGCCAACTACCTCCTCGTGGTACCCTCAGCATTGCGTCCAGAGGTTCTGCAAGCTCTCCATGACGACCCAACGGCTGGACATCTCGGTTTTTCACGCACTCTCGCGAGGATACAAGAAAAATACTACTGGCTTCGCCTCTCTGCCGACGTCGCCCATTACGTAAGGACATGCCGAGACTGTCAGCGACGCAAAACACCGCCGACCAGGCCAGCCGGACTTCTACAGCCAATCGAGCCACCTCGCCGACCGTTCCAGCAGATCTGGATGGACTTACTGGGGCCTTTTCCGACGTCGACGTCCGGGAATAAATGGATCGTCGTCGCTACGGACTACCTCACCCGCTACGCCGAAACAAAAGCCTTGCCCAAAGGCAGTGCCGCCGAGGTAGCCCGATTCTTCGTTGAGAGCATCCTCCTGCGTCACGGTGCCCCAGAAGTCCTCATCACCGACAGAGGCACGGCCTTTACGGCAGAACTAACTCAAGCCATCCTGCGGTACAGCCAGACAAGCCATCGCCGCACCACCGCCTACCACCCGCAGACGAATGGCCTCACCGAGCGCCTAAATAAGACCGTCGCCAACATGCTGGCAATGTACGTCGACGTCGAACACAAGACGTGGGATGCCATCCTTCCGTACGTGACCGTCGCATACAACACGGCCGTGCAAGAAACGACGCACATAGCGCCGTTCAACCTGGTCTATGGAAGGAACCCGACAACGACGCTTGACGCCATGCTACCAGACGTCGCTGACGAAGAAAATCTCGACGTTGCCACTTATTTGCAGCGTGCCGAAGAAGGTCGACAGCTCGCCCGCCTGCGTATCAAGAACCAGCAGAGG
The DNA here is from genome assembly GCF_013339745.2 of Dermacentor silvarum. Classification (NCBI taxonomy): domain Eukaryota; kingdom Metazoa; phylum Arthropoda; class Arachnida; order Ixodida; family Ixodidae; genus Dermacentor; species Dermacentor silvarum. The sequence goes on from NC_051164.1 coordinate 24,971,648, forward strand.
ACCGACAGCCGACACTACAACCTACGACGACGCTACGTCGAGTACCAGCCCGGCGACCGTGTTTGGGTCTGGACTCCGATACGCCGACGAGGACTTAGCGAAAAACTGTTGCGTCGCTATTTCGGACCATATAAGATAATCCGACGTATTGGCGCACTGGACTATGAGGTCGTGCCAGTCGGCATTTCGCAATCACAGCGGCACCGGGCACGACCTGAAGTCATCCATGTGGTGCGTCTTAAACCTTTCTACGACCGCTGACGACCTTAGGTACTTCGTTACTTTGTTATCGTTTTTTTTTTTTGTTGTTTGTTTGTTCTTTATTACGCATGGTTTTGTTTTTGCTGTCGTGTTTGTAGCATCGGGACGATGCTTTTTAAGGGGAGGGTATTGACATGTATACATGTTTATCTTTTACCGGTGGCCTCTTTCCACCGGCTAACAAATGTTAAACGTTATCGCTCGGCGCAGGACGCGCCTGTATCAGAAGTTTCTAGAACGTTATCGATGCTTCTTTCCGTTGCCTGTTTTCACCGACGCTTATGTTATCTGATTGTATGACCGACGCGAATTGTCTAGAACTTTCTGGAAGACACGCGGGCATCAGGGATTCATCTGGAACCTTCGATGACTCAGGTATAAAAGCCGACGCGCTTTGCCGCTGATCAGATTTCGACGACCGCCGACTGTGTTCGCCACTTTCGTTGTGCTTCGAGTGTAGCTTGCTTTTGTGGGCACAGATTCGCCCAATAAACTACCAGTTTCGTCATACAGTTTTACGACTGTTTTCTTTACCGTCACTACTACGTGACAATATTCCATTTCAGTTTAATTTTATTGCGATAGCAATTATATGGACACTTCAACCAGATTTCTGCCGTCGGCGTCGCCGTCGCCGTCGCCGTGAGGTTCCCTATAGATAAAATCTTCGCCGCGCGCCGTATGCCCGAGCGGAAGCGTGCGGGGACGTCACGGAGAGCGAACGCACTCAATCTCCCACGCGCAAGCAAGGAAGCGGGAAGCCAGCGCCGGAGGGAGCGGGGGGGGGGGGGGGGGGCGCACTTCTACTCTGCCAACAACCGCGCTCGTCGCTCCGCCCGCACCGTCTCTTATCTCCCCACGGCTCTGACCTTTATGCGCCGTGCATTCGCCGCTCAGTTTCCGTTGAAGCGATAGCCCGCACGTACCTTCGCCGCTGCGGCGTTTGCGCTTGCTGCCATCGTTTTGACAGTCGTTGTCTGCGGTCATTCAATGTGATCTATTCATGTTTGTGCGCGCTCACACCACGCTTGTTCATTCAGTTAGTAATAGTCGGGCCACATTTTCCAACGCACGCTACACATGCAATGCTGCCCGGATCGGCAGTGCAGCGCTACAGGTGTGTCCCTTCGCACGCGCTGCCCACGGGAAGCGCTTCTCATCAACACCACCGTTTCACACGCGCCTTCTCGTGGTCATCGAGTCTCTCTTCATGTCGGTCTACTTACGCCGCAGCACACCTGCTTACTTAATAAGCTCATGTTTACTACAATTCATATTGCTACCAAAGCCGCTCACCTTACTTCGTATGACATTGCTGTGTTGCTATCGCATTCATTGCTTCGCCCTTAGGGCGAAACTGTGACATTTTTTTGTCTACATGTGTAGTAAATCCGTCGTGTCTGCGAGCGCGGTGTTTTACTTCTTTATTCCTGCTAATTCGTTTGCTTGTGTAGTTCCGTTGCTCCTTGAAATCAAGAAAGACTGGCAAATTTGCACTGCGTGATTCAATGTGCACTTCCAGAAGTCTAGGCATAAATAATTGCAGACGTGAAAACATATATTCTCTGGCTTTTATGTTAACTATATCATTGCGTTGCTTTCCCGTATTATACAGTCCAGTGAAATGAGTCCTTTTCACTATTGCTTTACAAAGTACAGTATTTCGCAGCTCTCGCTTGCCTGGAAACAGCTAACCTGTCGTGTATTAGAATAGTTTAGAAAAACATTGCGCGAATACAAACACACAAAACAATTTAAGTATGCAGTTGTGCCAGCAGCCTCCGGCGACCGGAAGCAGCTGTGTACCGCGTAGCCGCGAAGCCATTGCGCAGTGGCCGCGGCGGCATTGAGGACGATTACCTTCTGCGACACCGTTAAACGCTATACATCCGATTACTTCTTGTAATGCGCATGTGGAAACCTACAGACAGCGAGTTCTGTGAATGGTATTGCGTTTGCGAAGACTAGCCCGGCACAAATCGCCTCTACTCACGAGCAAATGGCTGCAATCAGCCCCTTGCAGTGCGCGCCTTGTCGAGTGGGGACAATAATGGCGACCCCTGTGAGTTCCTGATGGCCGGGGGTCCAGGTTAGTGAGTGGGGAGAGGAGTCACCTACCCGCGGACAAGGTCGAAGAATTTGAGCAGCTAGGGGTGAGATCCATCCCATCTGGAAATTTCGACAGGCTCCTTTGTCGAAATTTCTCCTGTCAGAAATTTTCTGTCAGAGGAGTCCTCGACAGAACTGCTCTGTCCTCTGTGATATGATGGTTTTGGAATTGTCATGTGAGATAGCTAGGGCTATGGCCACCTCTTGAGCTTGGGTAGCATTGGGTGCACGGAAGTAGAGAACATCCACCTGCCTGTCTTGGTGCACAGGCAGGTGTATACCTGCCCCCATGGTAAGGGCCGGTGATGTCAATGTAAAATACGCTTTGTTTGGAGCCGTAGTGGCGCCGGAGGGCAAGAGCCCGCGCCTCCCAGCGACCAGTGTGCGACTCGTTGGACATATTGGTGGGGATGGGTCAAACATGGATCGCGTATTTACCAGTGTTCGGGCACTCGCACCCGCTCCTCCGTGTGGAATTCATGCCTGATGTGTAGGCGATCTAGGAATCGTCTGCCTGACGGGGTCTGCGCCAAGCGGGTGCATTAATTCGTCAAGTGAGCCTCCCGAAGCTTCTGACCACCCCCAAGGCAAGAAGTCTCGCATCGGAGGGGGAGATGGGGAGATCTAGGGCTCGCTTGATGATTTTGTGGAGGGTGACCTCCAAAAAATCTTTATCGTGTTTCGGTAAGTGCAGGCACGGAGTCGCATACAAGATGCGACTCGTGATAAAAGCTTGTGCGAGACGAAGCGCATCGTTGCTTTTAAGACCCCCCCCCCCTCCCCCCGCTTGTTGGGGACCCGGCGGACCATACGGCCCACCTGTTGTCCAACCTTACGGAGTTTGTGAAGTGAGTTTGTCTCTACTCGGCGGTGTTTGTGTATGTGCACTCCAAGGACACGTATCTCCTGTGCCTCGTTAATGGGTCCGCTATGTAGGGAAACGTTATTGGACGAAGTGCACTTCGGCGTGGGCCGAATGTGCACGAATTCTGACTTCTGTGGGGAACATTCGAGGCCGCAGTATGCCGCATATTCGTCCACTATATGCGCTGCGGCTTGCAGGCTGTCCTCCATGTTGCTCAGGTTGCCCTTTGTGGCCCACAGGGTGATGTTGTCGGCATAAAGCGCATGCTTTACCCCGTCGACAGCGTCCAGCCGGGCTCGGAGCTGTACCGTAGCTAAGTTGAAAAGGAGAGGCGACAACACAGCGCTCTGTGGTGTGCCTCGCGTTTCAAGTGGGTAAGGGTCGTATTCTTGCTCTTGTTTGCGAATGTACGCAGCTCTGTCAGTGAGAAAATTTCAAATATAGTTAAAAGCGCGATCGCCAGTTAGTGGCACTGAGGTGAGCTAGGATGATTTCGCGCTTGACGTTATTGAAGGCTCCCTTAAGGTCAAGTGCTACAATGGTCTTGTCATTGTGGGGGTGTTCTATGGAAGTGAGGACTTCGTGGTGTAGTTGTAGGAGTATGTCTTGCGCAGACTTGTTGGGTCTGAAGTCGTACATAGAGTCAGCAAAAGTGTTACGCTCTTCCAAGTAGCACGAGAGACGATCCCTGACCATAGTTTCCATTAGCTTTCCCGCACAGGAAGTAAGAGAAATGGGTCTAAGGTTATCAGTGTTGATGGGTTTCCCTGCCTTTGGTATGAAGGTTACTAGAGACGTTTTCCAATCTAGGGGGAAGGAGTGTTTCTCCGGACCAGATAACATTGATGTATTCGAGAAGCGACTGGTCTGCAGTATCGGGTAGGTTTGCTAGGACTTTGACGGTGAGTATGTCTCGCCTGGGAGCCGTGCCACGCCTCATTTTGGCAAGAGCCGCGCGGAGGTCGTATAATTGGAAAGGAGCGTCCAATTCTGAGTTCTCCCTGCCTGCGTAGTGTTCGGGGCCCCGCGGGTCCTGCTCAGTGCAGAGATAGCGGTCCCGGAGCGAGAGAGCTAGTTCTGTTGTGGAGCCCTGAAAATTGTGAAAGGCTCGATGTAGATGTCTTTGTGTCTCGCCTTGCGTTTGCACGGTGTCGATGAGACTACGGAAGAGTCTCCACGTATTGCGGCCTAACATTTGCCTGGGGGCAGTATTACATCGGCCTACCCAATTTGAATCAGCGAGCTGGGCAGCGTACTCGGCCGCCTTCTGGGTGAGATCCAGTATCCGCATGCGGAGTTAGCGGTTCTGTTTTTGTCGGCGCCATCTCTTTGTGAGGCTGCGACGGGCCTCCCAAAGATGGAGGAGGTGGTTATCCACGTCCGGATGGCTGTCCGTGAGTTGCATTGTGGTCTCGTGTTGTCTTAGTGTTTGGAGCATGGATTGAGCCCACTGGGAATAACCATTCTGAAGGATGGTAGAGGCAGGTACGGACTGTCGGAAGGCGTCCCAGTTGGGTAGGTGAGCCTGTGTGATGGGGCATTGTAGGGGTCGTGTGGTGTTCAGAATGCAGTGGTCGCTGCCCAGGGTTTCCTCGCTATTGACCCAGTCTGCGTGTTTGATGTTTGTGGTGAACGTAAGGTCGGGGCAGGTGTCCCGGGTCACAGAGTTACCTAGACGAGTTGGTTGCGCAGTGTCAGTGTGAAAAGTGATGCCCAGCATGGAAGTTAGCTCCGCAAGTTTCCTTCCTCGCATCTCTTCCTTGCGATAGCTCCAAAGCATGCTAGGGGCGTTGAAGTCGCCCTCGATTAGGAGGGGATCGCGCCTTGCGATCTTCAGCGCCCTGCTGCAGGTGTCAGCGAAAGTGATCTCTTTGAGTTTAGGTAGGCAGTAAATGTTAAGGATCTGCACCGCGGGGTCGGTTCTGCACAGGGGAAGAACTGTGACCATGGTGTACGAGTAGGGTATTGAGAGGTCGAGGTCGACTTCTTGTGCAGTTGATCTTTTATGTAGAAGAAGGCAGGTGAATGGGTCCCGCTGAAAAGTGTTATAGCCTGTGAGGCGCACGGCGTTGCCGGGCTCTTGAAGGGCAACGAGCGCGCACAGGTGTTCGAAGGTTTCGAGATAGAGGCTCAAATTGGCCCGTTTAGCCCTATCCTTTAAGCCTCTGCAGTTCCACTGAATTAGAGAAAGTAGTTGAGGTTTTCGGGTTGGCGATGGGGGTGAGCGTTTAGGTGCTACCGCCATACTGAGAATTTGGGGTGGCTGGGATGGACTCGGCCCCTGCGTTGGTGCCTTCTGCAAGTAGGGGTTCGGAGTCCTCGGAAAGTTCTGCGAGGTCGATGGCATAAGAAAATTTAGAGGGACAGTTAACGTCCTTGAGGGGACTAGCCCTGCGGCTGCGAGGGTTGGTGTCCTGGAGCCAAGTCTTAATGTTACTCGTCACCTGATGGGTGACGGTGTTGGAGAGATTTTTGATGCTTTTGCTAATGGTGGTGAGTTGTGCCTCCAGAGCAGTCATAGCGCTTTCAATAGCCTGAAAACGCTTTTCAGTGTTAGAGGGCTCCGAGACGGACGGAGCGACGCACATGGGCTTCTGTTCTGGAACGGCGACGGTAATGTTGGGGAGGGGACGGGGCCGTGACGCGGGGGTAGGGAGCACGCTACCTGCCTCCAAAGTGGCAATTTTGGCTAGAAGCTGGCCGCCCGGCTTCTGCAGGCGGCGAAATTTTGCCTTGCAGGCCGGGGATCCGGTGAGCTATCCCTCACCGCACACCAGGCACGATGGCTTGCATTTATGTGGGGTCATCCCCTCCTCGCAGGCACCCACAACTTGACCACAATGGTCGCAGCGTTGGTCTATGGGGTGGGGGCACAGCTCCGGGCGATGGCCCACCGTCCCACAGCTGTAGCAGGCTGGTATGGTACACTTTTATTCGCGTACCGGGGTCAGGACACTGTTGTAGGGTACGAACCGTGGCACGTGGTGGCCCTCGAAAGTGAGGAGGTCCATGGAAATCTTGCCCAGCTTTCTGATGAAAGCGATGTTTCCAACCCGCCAGTGGATCTTGGCTTTGAAGGAGGCGGAGGTCTCCTGTTCGTGCACCGTAATGACGCCACGGTATACTTCCCCGCTGATCTTGGCGTGGCCGATCATCGGTAGGGGACCCTGTAATGTCTTCAGCGAGAATTCTCGCGAGAGAAGGTTCGCAGTACTGACGTCGTTGGTTGAGACAACAATGAAGCCGAAGAAGAGCAGATGGAAGGAGTGCACGCGGTGTAGAGCTATGCCTGACTGCCTGCAATCTCGTCTCTACGCCCCTTCGATCATCTTGTAAATAAACACATCTCACCCACAACAACTTTGGTGGAGGTGCTGGGTAATCGCTCTGGACAACCTTCTTCTCCGCACCCTCCGACGAAGCCGGCGCTTGGTCGGACTACCACCTGAAGAAGACACCGACATGAACGAACCGCAAGCAGCTGGCGGCAGCCATGACACAAGCATGCAAGAGGAGGATAGTGAGCGCCCCAGGCAAGTCATCTGCTGGATCCCTCAGAAAGAACCGCGCACCTTTTCCGGTAAAGCTGATGAGGATGTCGACGACTGGCTGAAGTATTATCAAAGGGTAAGCGCTCACAATGGCTGGAACTCTACGGCGCGACCGGCTAACGTCGTTTTCTTTCTCACCGGAACCGCCCTTCTCTGGTTCGATAACGAGAGCACGATGACTACGTGGGAAAGGTTCGTTGAGGAAATCAAGTGCTGCTTCGAAGACTCACTTTCAAAAAGAAAGAAAGCTGAGCATACGCTTGCGCGAAGAGCACAGTTGCCAGGTGAAACATGCACAACTTACATTGAAGAAGTATTGAAACTGTGCAGAATTGTGAACACGGGCATGTCGTATGAAGATAAGGTTGGCCATCTCCTGAAGGGCATCGCTGAAGATGTCTACAATTTTCTTATTTCAAAGGAAGACCTGCGTACTCCTTCAGATTTAAGACGTCACTGCCGTGCTTTTGAGGCGCTGAAGACGCGACGAGTATTGCCAAAGTTTGGAAGACTTGACAACGTGACCACTGTCGCAAGCGTGGATATCTCGACCTCCCACGGCATCGCCTTGTTAGTACGTCAGGCTTGAAATGGGGATATGCATGTGCTATCTCGATGATGTAATAATTTTTGGCAAAACACTCGAGGAGCACAATCACCGACTTGGCATCATACTGGATCGCATACAAAACGCAGGACTGGTTTTAAACTCCAAGAAGTGCCACTTCGGTGAGCGCCAGACTCTCGTGCTCGGTTTTCTCGTCGACAAAGATGGTATACGACCTGATCCTGAAAAGATTGCTGCAGTGCGCGGTTTCAGCCAACCGAAGACAGCAAAAGACCTCCGAAGTTTCCTAGGGCTGTGTTCGTATTTCCTCCAGTTTATTAAGAACTTCGCCCAACTTGCTCACCCACTCACGTGCCTTCTTCAGAAAGACAGTCCATACGTATGGACTACAGAGTGCGAGGGCGCGTTCCGTCAGCTGAAGTACTTACTAACCTCTGGGCCAGTCTTGCGTCATTTCGATCCCGAGGTCATGACTGAGTTACACACTGATGCTAGCGGTGTGGGCGTTGGCGCCGTCCTCGTTCAACTTCACCATGGGCGCCAGCACGTCGTTGCGTACTCAAGTCGGACACTGACACGAGCGGAGCGAAATTACACTGTCACCGAATTGGAATGCCTGGCAGTAGTCTTCGCCATCCAGAAATTTCGGCCATATGTGTATGGTCGCCATTTCAAGATAGTCACGGACCATCGTTCCCTTTGTTGGCTTGTTGGATTGCGAGATCCTTCTGGACGGCTGGCACGCTGGGCGTTACGCCTTCAAGAATACAACTTCTCTGTCGCCTACAAGAGCGGTCGGTGTCATAACGATGCCGACTGCTTGTCTCGTCTCCCGTCGCCACATACCAACGCTAACGACGACGACTTCGACGACTACCTTGCCAGCATTACCGAGTTTCCTGACGTCAGTACCTTTAAATGTGAACAACATCGAGATCCTACCTACACTGATACCCCTATTGGAGGCTGCCCTCACGTCAGGTCAGACCACGCCGTTCACGCTGTGTGACGGCCTGCGTTATAAAAAGAATTACTCTGCTGACGGCGCTTCGTTGCTCCTAGTCGTTGCCGAACGCCTGCGTACTGCGATTCTTCGCGCCATGCATGACGACAGCACGTCGGGTCACCTGGCCTTTGCCCGGACGCTTCATCGATTACGCCAGCACTTTTATTGGACGAAGCTTTGCAATAGCACACGACAGTACATTGCCAGTTGTCCAGGTTGCCAATGTCATAAGCAGCCGGCGTCGCCTCCTGCAGGCTTTTTGCAACCAGTGAAACCCCCTACTTCACCATTTGAAAAAGTTGGTATCGACTTGCTCGGCCCCTTTCGCAAGAGCTCTACCGGCCGTCGCTGGATTGTTGTGTGCGTCGACTACTTGACACGATATATACTGAGACTGCGGCGCTTACCTCTGCTACCGCCGCCGACGTGTCGTGCTTTCTGCTCCATTCTGTCATCCTACGCCACGGCGCTCCCCGTGTTGTTATAAGTGACCGCGGACGGCAATTCACCGCCGACGTTGTTAAAGGTCTGCTGCGCTTTTGCGGTTATACTTATCGGCATTCAACGCCATACCATCCACAAACCAATGGCCTGACCGAACGCACGAATCGTACTCTCACCAGCATGTTGTCGCTCTACGTCTCAGCTGATCACAAGAATTGGGATGCTGTGCTGCCCTTCGTCACGTACGCATACAATACAGCCAAGCATGAAGTAACCGGGTATGCGCCTTTCTATCTGTTGTAGGCTCGCAGTCCCCAAACTTTCTTCGATACAATTTTGCCGTTCACACTGAACGAAGACACGTCTATTGCACAGATATTGTGTCGTGCCGAAGAAGCGTGTCGGCTTGCTCGCCTAAGAACCATCTCCTCGCAAGTTTCAACCAAGGCACGCTATGACGCCCGGCATATACCTGTCACTTTCGCTTCGGGCGATCACGTTTTACTGTAGACACCTGCACGGAAGAAAAGCTTGTATCGCAAGTTTATCGCAACGTACAGCGGTCCATTCGTGATACTCAACCGATTAAGTGACGTCAACTACGTCATAGCAAAACTGACTTCTAATAATCGCCAGTCGCGGAAGACACAACTGGTTCACGTGGCCCGCCTGAAGCCCGACCATCATAGGGTTCCCGAATCGAGCGCTACCAACCACGTAGTTCCTTAACTTGCTCGGCGAGCTTCGTCTGCGCCGGAGGAAGATGTTACGCTGCGCGGCGGAGCCGAAGAAGAGGAGATGGAAGGAGTGCACGCGGTGTAGAGCTATGCCTGACTGCCTGCAATCTCGTCTCTACGCCCCCTCGATCATCTTGTAAATAAACCCATCTCACCCGCAACAATTTTTTGCGCCCAAATGGGCCACACACTGATATAATCACTGTTGGTAGCATTCACATATGAGGCGAGCTTGGCACCTAACTCATCTGGCTGGAAGGCAGCTTTGAGATCCACTGTGACTCGAGGCTTGAGCACGATGGTGAAGTCTTCCGCAGCAGTGCGAGGCATAGCGGCGGGCAGCCACGATACACTAGAGGTCTTCTTCTTGGGCGGGGTCTTCGATGACGTGGCCTTATCGGTAGCCGAGGACTTGGCAGCCTTAGATTGCTGGAGGCGCTTGCGGAGCGTCATCACTGCGAATATTCCCTCGTCCACGATATCCGTGGGTGGAACGTAGTCTTCGAGAGTTGAGGCAGGAACGTTTTTACACGCCAAGGTAGTGGGATCATGTCCATGGAGAGCGGTGACCAACCACCATATAAGGCGGCGTCCGCGGGAAAGTCCCGGCGCAGTCGGCGTTAGGCCTAACTCTCGTATAGGGCGAGCGTAGCTCCCCAAGGTGAGGTCAACAAGTGGACATAAAAATGCCCAAACCTCGGCCTACCCGGATGAGAGTGGTGTCTTCTGGTGCAGATCGATGTTAGGAAGATGATAGGGTCAATTTTCGTGGTATGCCATGCAGGGTTCCGCAGGTCCTGACGAAAATCACAGGAGCCGATGTGAGACGCGTCCGCTCTCATCGCGCGCTCGCAGCGTTCCCCAAACGGAGCGGAGGCGGGGAGCGCATCGAGGCACTCTACGGTAACTCTACGGCATCGTTTCACAGCTAGTACGTATGGCGCGCGCTGTGTTTGCTTTCCTATGCGACAAAAATGCAGGTGCTGGGCTGTGGAGGTCGCGTGCTGGGATGTGATAGTGTAAACATTACAATCGTTCATAGCATGAAGGAAGCGCTTGTAGCTGGCGTCTCAACAGCGTGCTGGCCACGTATGCATAAGAATCACGTAAACAAAGTGCCAGCAAAATTGCTTCAAAGCGTGCACTGAGCGTCGAGGACACCCAGGCCCTAAAGAAGCGTCGCGTGGCACACGAGCGTCTTCGGTGCGCAGTCAAACGTGGTGGAGACCACGAATGTATCCTGGCTCGAAGACGTCAGGCAAGGCAGCGACGCGTGGCGGCCATGAAAGACGACGAGCGCCGTGAGCACCACGACCAGAAGCGACAAGTTAAACAACAATTGTCGGCAATCAAAGCGAACAGCATACAAAGCTTCGCTTACATCGATTCCCACACTGCGTGGGATCCGCAGAGTTTTTTTTTTATTTATTGACTTGTTAAGTACGCCTGTCCAAAGGCAAATATTCAAGGTGTAGTGTAATTGAAATGTAGAAACGCACAAAGTATGTTTCAGTTTAGGCGCTGCAAGCATAAAGAAAGTTTTTTTGTAGATTAAAAAATCGTGCGTTATGCTGCTTGACTTTTCATGTCCTTTCCTGCTGCGTGACGCAGTCACAAGGCGGGATGGAGCAACAAATCGTGCACCAAGTGTCAAATTGTAAATTTATTTTCTCTTTTGCTTGCTATTGTATTGCCCCTCAAGCAGGCATAACCATAACTAAGAACAGTAATGATTAAAATGTTAATACATCGAGCACAAAACTACTAACCGCTTTACGGCATGCTTGCTTACGACATGCTTATTTTTTTATATAATTTTTATAAATACCTTGCGTAGCCTAGAGGAAAACCTTGGTTTAGGGGGTAATGCGGTTGCATCAACGTAGAACAAGACTTATTCAACAAGACAAAAAGAAAGCATTATGTACAAAGGCATTATTCGCACAATACAATAGCACGCAACATGAAACTTCAAACAGCAGAAAAGTGCCCGCGGTAAGGTAATAGTAAATATTACATGAACTTATTTGCAGTACAGAGTAGGCGTACAAGCGCGAAAATTGCCATATCCAATGGTGAATGATTGCAATGCCACTTGAAAAAAAATGGCTCACAATAATTAAACTCTGCCATCGACGATAAGCACAGATAAGCACACATGAGTAGTTTAAAAAATTATTAAAGATAACATAAGGACATGCTATATAGATACCACAAAATCAATGACTAAGGGTATAGAAAAGTACAGTAAAATTGAGATACAAAAGAACGAAACGGTTGAGACGGAAGGAGGAGGAGGAAAAGAAGGAAGGAAAGCCAGGGACGTCAACCAGTCACACGTCCGGTTGGTAAGCCTACATGGGGGAAGGGATTTAAAGGGATGAAAAGAAAGAAAGGAAAAAAGGGGAAGAATGCACTCTTGGTGTAAATACGTGCGGTCGTTCAACACTCCACAATCGGTCACTGAGGCCAGTCGAGTTCATGAATCGTAACAGTGCCCGCGTCGCTTTGAAAGCCTGCGACGCTTTGTCGAATGTTCGTCGCTGAAAATGGTCTGCTGTCTGGTCGGTTTAACACACTCCTAAGAACGTCACGTTCGATGTCATAAAGATTACAAAAAACACAACACGTGCTCAATCGTGTCTTCACAGTTGCAAGTCACATATCGGTGCGTCGGCCCAGAGCACTGCAGGGGCCTGATTTTTCGTCCCGGGCCTGGCCCGGGCCCGCTTTATGAAACCCGAGAACAGCCCGGGCCCGGGTTCATGAAACCCGAGCCCAGACCAAGCCCAGCCCGGGCCCGGCCCGGGGTTCCAAGCCCCAGACCACCCCAGGCTCGGGCGTTCATTACTAGGCTTAGTCAGGGCCCGCGTGTACATTACTAAGCCCGGCCTGTAAGTAAAAAAAAAAAAAAAAAGTCGCAGTTTCGCCCGAAAGGCGAAGCATCGACGGCGATAGCAAATTACTGGACAGCTATACAAAGTAAGGATAGTAGTTTTATCGGCCGTATAACCTTGTAAACATAGGCATACTGACTAAATTCGACGTGCCGGACCGGTTCAGCAGAGTGCCTTGGGATGACTGGCCGGTTCACTCGACGACGATGGCGCCGCACTACAAAAGGTATTCCACTACTTCTCGAAACCACTGGGCACGGTCGCACTGCAGCAATGACGGTCGCTAACCCGTTCACTCTCGTTGTACAGGTAGGGCGGCGTTACGGCCTGTGTTACCGACCTAGCAACCCATTTCTGTTGGTGCTGCTGTGCCCATGGCTTTCCTTATGGGCGGGTGCTTGCATGTTTATCAAAAGGTTGCTTCTCATGAGCGGGGACGTTCATACCAACCCAGGCCCCGATTTAAAACAAATACTTCAACAACTGAAAGTTATAGCTACTGACATTAGCGACATAAAAGGAAGAAGGCTAACTGACATCAACAAAACCTGGACGCGATTGCCAGTCTACAACAAAAGCTTGAACACTGTGTGAAAGGAACTGCGGCAACAATCGAGGTTATAAAAAGATTGGGAAAACGCGTTGGTGACCTTGATAAACCTAGCCTAAGGTCGAACCTCATCGTGTACGGTTTGACAGAAAAAGAAGGAGAGACCAACAAGGATCTTGAATCAGCTGTCAATGACAACATAATTAAAGATATACCCGAACTGGAGCCGTATAGGAAAGCCGGGGGCAGAGCAAGCACGACCGGTAATCCTCAAGCTTTTGGATTCAAGTAAGAAAATGCCCATATTAAGAAGTTGCAAGAAACTTAAAGGCAGCAAACTTTCAATCGGGGAAGATTTTAGCCAACGAATCCGAGATGTCAGAAAGAAGCTATGGGATAGCGCTAAACCAAACCGAAAAAATTAGGGCAAGGTCTCTCTCTCTTACGATAATCTTTTAATTAATGACTGCATGTTTATTTGATACGAAACCAAAAATGAAAGAGTGCCTTTGCAAGAAAAGGCAGAAAGAAACCGTCCACAAACCCGCAGTCAAACAAAAGAACCGAACTAACAATACTAAACGTTAATTGCAGAAGCATACTGAACAAATTGGAAGATTTTAAAGCATGCTTCTTGCGCATGCTCCCGACATTGTTGGCATCACTGAAACGTGGCTTACCCCCGATATCTCCAATCATGAATTCGCGCCTCTCAACTATTCTATTATCCGTAAAGATAGACTCAGCAGAGGTTGGGGCGTGGCCCCGTTGATAAAGAACACAACTCCCTTCACTCCCCTGCCTGCAATCGCAGACGCCGAGTAACTTTTCATTCGAATTACCTGTAACGACTTCCCCATATTCACCGGCTGTTTTTACCGAAGTCCTCAGTCTGGTTCCGAACCTGTGATCGCTCTGCAGAGCTTTATGCAAAACCACGTTCACAACTCACGAGTTATTCTACTAGGCGACTTTAGCCTCCCGTACTTTGGCTAGTGTCCATGCATTACACATCCCCTTGTTGAGGCGGGCTAACGGACCTAATGCTAAACTTTAATCTTCACCAAGTAGTACGTCATCCAACGCGCACTCAGGGTACCGCGCTCAACATTCTCGACCTAATACTTTTAACCATCTGCTTCCTCTACATGAAAGCCAAAATGTCGTAGTAGATGGCTTCTCCGACCATGATATACCGAAATGCACCTTACCACTAGGCACTGTTGTTTCAGAATTGCATGGGGTAGACTACGCCAGCGTAGCAACCCACCTGTCTCCCGAATTCCACACCTTATCTAAAATGGCGTCCAAAATATGAACTAATGTAAATGCGCTTTGGCTTCGGTTTAAATCCATCATTGTAGCCTGCATAGAAAATTGCATTCCACTTAAAACTCTAAAAACATGAAAACAAAACTGGTGGGTTAACCGCGATGTAATTCACGCTGAGCGTTAAGTAAAAAGACTATGGCGTACCCTGAAAACAAAGGGGAGGGGGGGGGGGGGGCGTTCATCAGAGAAAGGTAGTCTGAAATATGCCATAAGAAACTTAAAAACACAAGTGACTAAAGCAAAACAACACTATTCTAACGAAGCACTGCCACAATTTCTTACAAACAACTCGCAAAGGTTTTGGGACCATTTCCGCGCACCCCCAACCACAGCTCCGGTGCTATCATTAGAAGAAAAAAAACAGCAAAGGCAAATCGGTTTAACGATTACTTCTCCGTGTTTATATCCGACAACAACACGCTCTCGACACTCAGCTATTCTGCACATCCACCTATCGAACGCCTAAATAACTCGTATAACGGACGCTGGTATTTTTATTCTTCTACTCAACCTTGACCACAAAAAAGCAAACGGCCCCGATAATATTCCGAGCGAGTTTCTGAAACGATACCCGGAATTGTGTAGCCATTATCTTGGGATTATATGCAGAAAATCTCTTGCGACTGCGCAGTTACCTGACGCCTAGAAAATAGCCAAAGTGGTACCAATTCACAAATAAGGCGACGACACGCCATCTAATTACAGGCCACTTTCCCTCATTAGTACATGTTGCAAAATCATGGAGCACATCGTATTGAAACACTTAACCTCCTTTCTAGAAAACGAGAACATTCTTACACCTCATCAACATGGTTTCTGAAGCGGCTTGTCAACCATCACCTCGTTAGCCGATGTAGTACACCATCTCGCGCTAACTTAATTATTAACAATCGTGGCCAAAAAGATATTATTCTCTTAAATTTCACCAAAGCATTCGAATCTTTATCCCACGCCAAGCTAATTTCGAAACTAAAGACCATTATTGGGGAGAGACCAATTACAGTATGGATCAAAAGCTTTTTACCCCAACGATTGCAATACACTGTTTACGACCAAGCAGCATCCAATACAGTCACCACTAGAGCACTGCACGGGCAGATTTTTTCACCCCGGGCCCGGGCCGGGCCCGTTTTTACGTTGGGCTGCCCGCTCGAGCCCGGCCAAAAGCTTTATGACGAGACCCAGGCCCGGCCCGGGCCCGGAAATAATCTAAGTTACCCGCCCGGCCCGACCCGCTACCCCTTTTACCTTAGGCCCGAGCCCGGCCCGAGCCCGGCTCGAAACCGGCCCGAACCCGGCCCGAGACCGAAAAAGACATGTTTTTCAGAGTCGAGACGCGCGAGGATAACTCGATGCACGTTACATGCACACCACCAGAAGGTCCGAGCCCGGCCCGGGCCCGCGTCCCAAAACCCGAGCCCGGCCCGGGCCAGGGCCAAAAGGCACATGCCGTGCCCGAGCCCGGCCTGAGCCCGTGAAAAAACTGCCATACCAGGCCCGGCCCGGCCCGCGGGCCGGGCCGGGCCGTGGCTGATTCACACATCGATATCGGGCCGGGCCGGGCCGATTCACACATCGATATCGTCACTTCTACTGCCCTGCGGAAGCTATTTTATCTTCGACGTCGCTTGCGATACACACCGTGGTATAAAAAGTTGCTAGCCTACACCACGTTCGCGCGCCCAATTCTAGAATATGACAACGTTGTTTGGTTTCCACACACAATGTCTAGCATAAATAAACTAGAAAGGGTCCAAAGAAAAGTCATCAGATTCATCTACAACCAGTACACCTGTAACAATTCGCCCACTAACTTGTTAGTTCGAGCGGGTCTTCCAACACTATTTACCAGACCAAAACTAGCGCACTTGAAAATCCTACCCGTAGTACTCACAAATCGGCTGAAAATAGTTTCTTCCAAGTATTTATCATTTTCCGAATCTCCCCCCTCACGCCACAAACACTTGTACACACTAACAGAATACTCGTTCCGCAATGACACCTTTCAATACTCGCGTTTGCCGCCTGCAGTGAAAGCATGGAATAAACTCGTCCCAACTATAACTAACACAGTGTGCTCTTAAACTTTCTGTTACCTACTGGATAAAGTGTAAACCGATAATATTGGTGAACCTTAAACACGTTTAGTGCTGTCATTTCTGTTATCAACTGAATAAACTGCTTACACTGTTTTGTGTACAGTGAATTCTATCGGAACTGCATGTTAACTGCAAACGTATGGCACCTTTCTGTTGTAAGGTTTACCTTTTGCTTTGTGTTTTTGGCTACTGTTAGGATATTAATTGCTTTTCTCCTGCTGGAGTTGTATGAATGCCCACCTGCTATGTTCCCGTTCGAGACTGGCAGTATTGAAAATAAATAAATAAAAAAAAGCCTGGGGTCACGCGCGCACAAGCAGGCATGAACGCATCTCACTCGATGACCCCGGAAACTGGCTGTCAAAACGCTGGAGTGAGTCAGCGCAGCAGCAGTAGAGAGCGCATTGAGCTTCGTGCTCATCTTAGCCGCGAAAACACAGGGAGGGCTGACTCTGCCCCCGCCACAGATGGCTTTAAAGATACAGCCGAGTGGGCGGGCGCTCGCGGTGCAGAACGCCCCCCCCCCCCCCCCTCCCTCCCCCCGAAGTCTTCCGGCCCGGCGGGAGCACGCGGCCGCAGTAAGGCGAGTACCCTCCACCTCCGTATCTCCCTCCGAAGTGTTGTGCGCGACTGCAAGACTGCGCTACCTCTCCGCTTCCGGGGTTTGCGTGCGCGAGCCGCGATTGCGGGCTCACCGTCGCATGCTTTCACTCGCACATTCATTGTATGGCGCGCGGCACGATTTTGTCGCCCGTGGACTTTATACGGAACCTCGCGGTGACGATGATGGCGGAATTTTGCCTAGAGTGTCCATATAATTGCTATCGCAATAAAAATACATTTTTCACCCACAGATTGCTCAGTATGTGTCAGCCTCACCTTCTCGAGGTCTAATCTGCTGCTGTGCATACGCAATCTATGTTTCTCCCATGGTAACATCAGTGATCCGGCCCAGAGCCTGTGCTGTTATTTCTCCGCTGCTTTGCATGCATGTACCTGGATCGTACGATCTGGTCCTGCAAGGTAATTAGCACGCGATTATATATATACAGGTGAAATCACGAGGATACCGTACAAAATTAATGCTCAAGTAGAAAGAGGCATTCCTAGCCTTAGTGCTAGAATAATATAATAGTCTCGAGAGTGATCATATTGCAATCCCAGAAGCGGTAACAGGCAAATGGTTTGAAGAGCGGCTTTTGTATAATTAATTTTTCCTGACGCGGAAACAATGTTCGTTTTTGTGGAAAAGAAAAAAGTTTGAACTTAATCTGTTATCCTATTTTCTATGCTAAGGTACTTTGCAAGTGCCACTTCCGCTTGGAACACAATGTTTTGAATCATGCAATGTATAACGTTCGCGTGTGCTCGAAGGCCCGACTTAGGCCCTTTAATGAGCGGGCTTGAGTCCGGCCCAGGCCCGTGGTTTCAAGCTCTGCCCGAGCCCGCCAGAAAACTCTTCGGACGGCCGGGGCTTCCGGGTCGGCCCGGGCACCTGCAGTGCTCTACGTCGGACATTCCAATCAGGCATGAGTAGGCTTTCAAAAAAGCCACTCTTAGCCAGAGGCTGCAAAGTAAGGTTGCATCACGGCGGGAGAAGTTCGACGCAATCTGCAACTTCAGTGTAGGATCCAGTCGGTGGAGACGACACTTCGAGAAAGTCAGTTGAGCAAATAAACTAAGACCCGTCGCAGCGCCTGTCCTTGATAAGGGTATCGGAATGGTCAGGCTTTCTTTATGGGCTGACCGGGCGGCAACATCGATCAGCAAGGTCATTACCGACGATTCCACAGTGCCCCGAAAGCCATTGGAAGATGTCATGTCCATTTATAAAGGCTTGATGGAGAACCTCTTTGGTCTCAAACACCAGTTGTTCATAGGTTTCGCGTCGTAAGGCTCACTGCAGACTCTTAAGGGCTGCCTTGGAGTCACCAATCATGAGTCGGTCAATTTCAAATATAGACGGTAAATGCCATCTCAATCCCAGGCAATTTTTCAGCTCTACCTCATGCTCTACATAGAACGCTGAGACGGCAAAGCGTTGTATGTATAGCATGCGGTATACTTGAAAAATTTCCTGGGATATATGCTGTGAAAGTTTTCCACAGGTGAAAAGGAAGGCAATGCACATGTTGAGGTCCGGCGCGGTCTTCATTACACGGCCGCATACACAGGCGCCAGATGATGATGATTTATTATCATCCCCTTTCACACGGGGCGGTGACAAATAGTCATCTAGCCTGCTTGAGTTACTCAGGTAAGCTGTACATGTGTTTTATTGTAGCAGTTTTATATACATCTCCTTAATCCCTTTTTTTCTTTCACAGCTTCTCCATCTGCGTTGCACTAGCTGCTACCTATGCCTATCACAGATCCGATCGAATCGATCTTTTCTCCGCTTTTTTTTTTCGTCTATTACTTATCTCGACTGCTGGACAGTTGATCCTTCCACCCACTTTAAATCCAAGTGCTTCTGGAGGGTGTGCGTTACCTTGGAAGAAAGTAACTGTTTACGGTTCTGACTGGGTGGATCCCTTCGCACTCCATTAAGATGTGCTGAGTGGTCTCCAGATTTTACTGCAGCATACACATGCCTCATCTAGTTTCCAATATATGCTCCGGCATGTATTCGTCCTTAGACAACCAGCTCGAGCCTCAAATAGCAAGGCGCTGCCTTTTGAGTTATCGTACCGTGTGCCTTCTCATTTCTTTCTTCTCATTCTTGTAAATTTCCATCACCAGAGCCCTCGCCTCACAGCGCCACCTCGGGGCAGCCGGACTCCCGCGCTGCATTGCACTTTTAATGCGTAGGCATCCTTTGGCGAGTACCCCAGCATGTTACGCGAAAAGTGTAATGCCTTGCATCTGCACAAAAATGCGTAATAAGCGAAGTTAAGGCATTTAATCATTATTATAAACCCTTAAACAATAAACCCTTATTGGCAACGGACCACTACAAGGAGCTTGCCATTAACTTCACTTCTAAACTATCCTGGGCAACACACATTGAAAAAATTACCGCTACAGCATCGCGCACACTCGGATACCTGAAACGTAATCTTCACGCGGCACCATCTATAACACGAAAACTAGCATATCAGACATTTGTTCGTCCACAACTCGAATATGCATCCTCTATCTGGTCACCTCATCAATCATATCTAATCGACTTGCTATAATCTGTGCAAAACCGCGCTGCACGTTTCATCACCCGTGACTATAACCGCTACTCCAGTGTGACTAACATGAAGGCTTCGTTATCATTACCATCCCTGGAACTAGGCAGAAAGATAGCCATTCCATGTTTATTCCATAAAGTAATCTACAGCGCGCACGTAAATACTTTGCCACTATCAAAACCTCATCGCATATCTCGCAGGCTTCATAATCAGCAGTTTTGTTCGTATTTTTGGCCGCACTCAAGCCTTTAACGCATCTGCGCTAGCACGTGCCATTATTCAATGGAATGACCTCCCTGATGATGTAGTGTGTATTCATGATCACGCGGAATTTAGAAATTAAATACTAACCATGTATGACTGTGTTTGTTAACCATTTGATATCTTGCAATCATGTTTATACATTATATAATGACAGCATGTTGGCCCGTTCAAGTATGTATAATACATACTAAGTGTCTTATTATTAGTGTTACACCTATGTTATCCCTCACATTTTTCCATTGTATAACACTTGCTTTTTGAATTCCTTTTTGTTTTGTGTTCTTGTAAAAATTTATTGTATAGTCCCCCTCACATAATACTCCTATGTGGAGCCTGTGGGGTATTTGTAAATACATAATAATAATAAATTATATTGTCATCATCATCAGCATATTGTTATGTCCACTACATGACTAAGGCCTCTCCCTGTGATCTCCAATGACCCCTGTAGCGCTAGCTAATTCCAACTTGCACCTGCAAATTTCCCAACCTAGGTTTCTGCCGTCCTTGAATGCGCTTCCCTTCTCTTGGTACACATTCTGTAATTGTAATGGTCCACGGGTTATCCACCGGTTATCCACCTTACCCATTACATGGCCTGCCCAGCTCAATTTCTTTCTCTTAATGTCAAATAGAACAGATAATTGCATTATCAAGGCCAGATAGATAATGTCAAATAGAGCAGATAATTGCATTATCAAGGCCAGGAAATCGGAAGATAGTAGAGTGCACCGCATCTCTGGCGTGGGTGATCTTGCCGTATTTAAATAACTTGTCATCGTACGCACCTGTTAACCACTTCAGTCGCTGTACAGAATGGATTCGTCCATATTTTCATTCGAACGCACTAAAGCACTTCTCAAGGACAATGCGTCTGCATTCTCTTTAATTCATTTTAACATCCGGAGCCTTCGCAAACACTACGATGATGTTTGTGCTTTCTTTTCAGTCATTGATCACACGTTTTCATTCATATGTTTATCAGAAACTTGGTTGACCTCATATGACGGCGCCTTGTACGGAATCCCTGGCTACATATCAGAATATTGTCATCGTGAGAATAGTCGTGGTGGCGGTTCAGCTATTCTTGTTGATTCTACTGTACCTTATCGACGGCGACTTGACGTGTCATTAAGCACACCACTTTGTGAATCCGTATGCATTGAAATTGACCATCATCATCTGCCAATGACTAACCATAACACCGTCATTCTATCACTTTACCGATCACCCTCTTCATCATATGCAGAATTTTGCGCAGAATTTGAAGTAATGTTAAACAAGTTAATTGAAGAGAACAAGAATGTAGTTATCTGTGGTGACATAAACATTAACATTGCTGATCAACACAGCCAATCCTGCTCTGAATACGTACGCTGTTTTCTTGGTTGCGGCTTTTCGTCAGTAATACGTACTCCAACTAGATATCATTCCAATACATTGATCGATCACATCTTGGTCAGTCTGCCTACCGACGATATTACAGCAGGAGTGTTGGACTATGCTATTACGGATCATTACCCGATATTTTTGTGTTTCGGGTCTAAAGAGTTCCACCGTATTAGAAATAACATGCGCACTACTTTTGATTCAAAAAAATTTTTGGACACCATTCGAAACACTAATTGGAGCGAACTATATCATGAAAATAACCCCGAAACTGCATTCGAATCTTTTTCAACTAAGATAAGAGAATGCATCAGTCAGTCTTCTTCTGAAATCACGGTTAAGCAATGGTTTCGTACGCCTAGGAATCCTTGGATCACTAAGGCACTAATGAATTCTATAATGAAGAAAGATAATCTTCGAAGGAAGGTCAAGGCAGAACCGTTTAATCATTCCCTAAAGTGTCGGCTAAAAATTTATTCCAATGTTCTGGGAGCTGCTCTGAGGCACGCTAAACGGGAATACTATCAAAATAAGATTAGAAATAATTGTGGCAACACCAGGCAGAAGTGGCAAGTAATTAAAGAATTTCTTAACAACAATCAGCCTAAAGCACACCCAGCTGCCATAACTCTTAACGAAAATAGATACACGGATTCTGGTTCCATCGCTGAAGTTTTCAGTTCGCATTTCAGTGCCCCTGTAGATACTAATAAAACCACTCAATCGGAACTCACACTGCCAAGTCTTCCACGTACTCCTCAATCTTTCTTTTTGTACCCCACGGCACCAGATGAAGTTAACGATATTATCTTATCATCAAAGAATACTGGCCCAGGTCTCGATCAAATTTGCGCTTCCAAAATTAAACTTGTATCAAATGAGCTTTCACCAATCTTAGCCTATTTAATCAATAAGCTTTTTTCAGCTGCTGTGTTTCCTCATAGCCTGAAAGCAGGTAAAATTATCCCGATTTTTAAGAAAGGTGATCGCGAATGCTCTAACAACTATCGCCCTATTTGCATTTTACCTTTCTTTAGTAAAGTAATTGAAAAACTAATCTACATCCGCTTAATGAAATACTTATCCAAATTTGACTTATTATCTGATGACCAATTTGGCTTCCGTCCAGGTTTTTCAACAGAGGTTGCACTAATTACTTTCACTGACAGAGTTAAATTGGCAATTGATGAAGGCCTACTTTTTGGAGCTGTGTTCATTGATTTTACTAAGGCCTTTGATACAATTAATCACAACATTCTCTTTCATAAACTGGACTGTTACGGCATATCTGGACCACCCTTACAGCTGATTAAAAGCTATCTTACTAACCGGACGCAAGTTGTTCAAATAAATGATTCATTCTCATCTCCAAAAATCACTAACGTTGGCGTTCCCCAGGGATCGATCCTGGGACCCCTCCTGTTTTTGTTATTTATAAATGATTTACCACTTCCTTTGAAACACACTAATGCTCTTCTCTATGCTGATGACACTACAATTTTTACCACACATAAGGACCCATTCATACTACAACATTCACTAAACATCGACTTAGATAACGTTCTTTCATGGTGTGAATCGAACGCATTACGTATCAATCCATCAAAGACTAATTTTATGGTGTTTCTTTCCCCACAGTTATCGCCGAACATCTCTTCATTAGCGGTGACACTTGATGGACACTTCATTCATACATCTGCTTCCACAAAATTTCTTGGTGTAATATTAGATAAACATTTGAAATTCAGTGAGCATGCTCAGTCCTTAACTCAAAAAGTGTCTTTCGGTATTCATGTGATTATCAAAACACGGCCTTACTTTTCAACCGAAATCCTTCTTTCCTTATATTACGCATTTATTCACAGCCATCTGTCGTACTGCCTATCATCATGGGGAAATACGTATTGGTCGCATATAGGTCATCTTGAACGCTTACAAAAGCAAGCTTTAAGACTTATCACTTTCAACCCATTTTTTTCACCATCAGCCCCCATTTTTCGCAGTCTGAATATTTTGCCTCTGCGTAAACTTGTTAGCCACAAAATTCTTATAATCATGTTTCGTGTTTTAAATCATGAATTATACATTTCTAGTTTTTCTGATGTCACTCTTGTAAATACTAACAACACAAGGTTTTCAACTAACCGTAATCTACTTTTACCCAAAATACGCACAAACTATGGTCGAATGACGACAAGATTTTCATGTGTAACTCTGTGGAACAAGCTACCTTTTGACTTGAAATCATGCACAATGCACTCATTTTGTAAACGTCTTAAAATCGAATTGTTAAACGATTTGTGACTTTATTGTTTTCTTTAGATTTCTTTGTTTGAAGCAAATTGTCATTATTACTTATATTGCCCTACTCTCTTTTTTTTTCTTTTTTTTCTGCTCTCTTTTTTTTCGCACACTTCTATATTTTGCTGCAATTTCGCCACTGTTCGCTGACCAATGAACTAATCCTCTGTTTAATTTTTGTTAGGAGGTCCCCCTGACAGTTTTTACTTTGGGACCTCTGATTGTTCAATCACAATGCAAAACGAATGTATATGACAAATGTATATATTTTGAATAAACTTCAAAAAAAACTTCAAAGAATATCATTTTAACGAGTTTCAGCATTAAATATAGCGGGAAATGACTATCACCAAGTTAATAAATAACAGTTCTATTTTTTTAACAAGAAAACCTTCAGATATTCAAGTTACACGTCTGAGTCATTTGGCGTGTAATGAACCTAAAGTATGGGGAATAAAATGTTTCTCTCACAAACTCACCTTGCCGCTTGGAGCAAAGGACGCATGATAAGATTCTTATTACCGTTAGAAACCAAACCTACTTCCCATTGTCGGAATATACACTCCCTAAATCCCAAAAACTGGAGATTCCTCAAATGAGCGAATTATACCTGCAAGAGAAACATTTTTCGCACAACTCGATGTCAAAAGTGACCCGGAAGTCAAACGTTGGTAGTGGGCAATAGTGCACATGCAAATATGAACTCTTGATGTTGCATTTTAGCATCATCGTATTAGTTTATGTGGCATTATTTGGTGCAACAGACAATGTGTTTTGTACTCAGATTCCCCATGAAAAACTGTGCATCTGAAGGTGATATTTTTTGTACCTAGTTGGTACATTTCCCATAAAGGTTGTCGCCACAAAACAAAACAAGGTCAGGAAGAGCACATTCTCCTCATACCCAAATGTAGCTGAAGGGCATAACTGCTTTGCAGGCAAGTTCTTTTCGTTGATTTGAATATTACGAGCGTGAAAAAAGCCTTTTTTTGTTTAGATATAGAGATTAAATGCCAGAAGCAGGACCTCCATGTACACGGGCAATGTAAAAATCCACTCATGTTTGGTATGGCGAAAATTGCTTTTGTATGCGTAGACAGGTTAAGATGCAGCATTCTGAGATGGGTTACCACGTTTACGCCGCATCTGAAATTTTTGTCATTTGGAAGCACACTTTGTGGCTGATTTCTGTCGTCCGTGATGACACATGTGTGTGAAATTCGAGTCATCATTTCCTAAAGCTGGCAGCCAGAATATAACTAAACCCCTCCCAGACACTTCCCCACGCATTTTACTGCCTATCTCGCATACAGAATGTGCGTTATCCTATCCGAAGAAACATTGACACGATTAAAGCCAACGCGCAATATAGTGTACGCGAGGTGTCAAAGCATATCAAGATGTTTGCCTTTGACCATTGGTTCCAGGGTTCAGGAAAAATAATGTAAGCGGTCAACGTGAATGACCATTCCATATAGCGGAAATTGAAGCCACTACTTTCCCTCCCTGTTGAACACTAACCACGGAGATTTGAAGCAGAAAATACGCTGACGAATGCAATTGAAACAGCTCAAGTAGCGGTCTTGTCAGTGACATTACCTATTGGACCACGAATATCCTCTAGACGTCCCCATTAGATCCCAACGTCCAAGTCCCAGTTAGGATGTCCAGTGCATAACATGAGGGCAATAATTTAGGGACGTCCTATTTAAAACAATCCTTCGGACATTCACAGGATTGAAGTTCTGGGATCTAAACAAATCCCAAAACTTTAATCCTATGGAAAACACACGTAATGCTCTTCCGAAAAGACATGTCACGCAGCAACATTAAGCTGCCACACTCAGATCAAACTTCAAATGAAGATGAGAAATGCCATAAGTTGCTATGAACGACCCCAACTACACAAGCATATCGGGAGGAAACGTCACGCAGGTAGAGCACTGGAGCAACTGCGCATTACCACCTAACGCAAGGCCTAACCGAATCAAACATGCCTTACGCTCTCCGAACATGTCGATAAAGCCGAGTACTGCAATCCCCACCGTAGAACAGAGCAGTAACTGCCATTAGCCAGTCGAATCGCCGCCATTCGCCACTGCCTGTTCCATGTATGCTTTGCGCTGCTTCGCGCGTAGTCGGTCACATGACATAACGACGCCGTTTTATTGGGTTTCTTGGTCCTTCTCAGTAGGCTTCGAATGCATGAAGGTTGATGCACTCCGCGCTCAGTTCGCGGGTTTTCTCTGTAAGTGGTGGTTGTGTTATGCGCTCATCAGTTCCCACGTGAACTTTTGCCAGCTCCAGGTGAACGTTTCGTCAGCTCCATCTCAGCTCCATCTCCGCGGCACTTATGGGTGCCGCGGAGATGGAGCTCAGATGGAGCTGATACTTACAGATACTCCGCGCCTATCAAGAGGTAAGTGACAATCAATGGAGCCAGTGATTTCTATTAGCAGTCATGTAACCTTTTCGACTAGCGTGTCGTCATGTCTGCGCATAATCTAATACCGGGCATTGTACATCATCATTGTTTATGACAACGGCAGCATCAATCGGTGTATGATGATCCGTCAATTGTGCTCCCGCAATAATGAGTTTGGTCGCATCGAACTGCTTTTCTGCACACGTTCGAGATTACTATGTGCTATATTGTTTCTGTGCAGCGCTGAGATCCTCCATACAGACATTCTGAATGCGAAGCTTCAGAACCGCTAACTCCTTCCATGCAGCTCACAGGATGGGTGCGCGAGAGTTATCGTTGTGTCTTTCTTGAAGAGTGGCGAATAATACCAAAATAATATTAGTAATAATAAGTACTACTCCCGACACGCACGGTTCGGAATAGCCTTGCCTGAGCAACGTTTGCGTTCTGTTTGCGTAACTGAGGTTGCGAGAGTAATCGTACAACTGCGTAAGGTTGGAATAGCTAAACTTTGGTAGGCATTTGTATAACGATCGGAGCGCTTGCTGCAAGTGATAGCCGGTCGCGCTGCTGAACTTAACCACGCGCGTCTTTAGGGCTGGTATTGGTTCTTTGCAGAGTGTTGTGCGCGTTGTCGGAATAACGAAACCTTTGGGCGACCTGTTAGACTTTCCCTTATTTAATTACACGTTGTCGAATACACGCTACTATGGTGCTAAGGTCAACTTCACGTCTTAGCTCTGTAATGATCGAAGCGTTTGCTCGTTCCCACGTGGTAGCATTGTTTCTTATGAAAGTTTGTTTGAGTTGACGTTTTTTGGTCGGGCCCTGCATGACGATCACCCAAGGTCAGTGGTAGCGAGATCCAAAGGATGGCGTCATCTTGAAAGCCACGAAACGGCGTTATTTGTACGAAAGCCGGCTGCTGGAATTCGAACCGCCTCATCTCCACCAACCTGCCTGTCCAGCTGCCTGAGAAAGCAGGGCCGGGGTCCACGGACAGTGCGGGCGTTGTGGTAGTCACGGCATCCCGTTCTACCACCAAGGAAGCATCGACGGCATACCCTGGTAGCCGAGCGGTCGAACTAGTGCCTGGAATCGTCTTCTTCTGACTGGCGCTACTCTTGATTGCGCCGTAACATAGCCCCCGCCTGTAAAGGCGCGGCTTCCGCGCTAACTATAAGGGAGGTAATTACCACTCGTGGCAGAATAAGGTTTCAGCCAGGACACATGTACAACGTCAGTGGGGTCACGCAAGTCCAGTGGAGTGATCTCATCGTTCACATCGCCAAGCTGACGCAATATCATGAGGGGCCCTGTGTAGCGCGGCAGCAGCTTTTCAGACAAGCCGACGCGGCGACATGGTGTCTATAGAAGCACAACAGCGCCAAGAGGAAATAGAACGTCCTGATGTCATCTATCGCACTGGATCTTAATTCTGTATGGCCTGAGACTCAGTGAGCCGGGAGCCGACAATCTGGCGTGCCGTGTGAGCCCGAGCGAAGACGTCTTGAGCATGTTCAGTGGGAGTGTTCGTCGAGGAAAGAAGCAGTGTGTCAAAGGACAAAGTGGAGTGGCGGCCGAACAGAAGGTAAAGTGGTGAAAAGCCAGCGGTCTCGTGACATTACGAATGATAGGTAAAGGTCACGAAGGGTAACCTGCTGTCCCAATTTCTGTGGTCGTGAGAAACGTACATAGACAACATTTCTGTCAACGTGCGATTAAGCCGCTACGTGAGTCCGTTTGTCTGCGGGTAGTAGGTGGTGGAAAAGTTGTGCTCAGCAGTACACGAGCGAAGTAGGTTGTCAAGAACGTGGGACATAAAAGTGCAGCCGCAATCAGTGAAAAGCTGCTGGGGTGCGCCATTATGGAGGATAACGTCATGTAAAAGGAAATCCGCCACCTCAGTTGCACAAGTTGCACAGCTTGTGCGCAAAGCTCGCGTGTTAGCCTATCGGGTTGTGTAATTAGTCGCGACAACGACTCACGTAATAGCAGATGTAGATGTTGGAAAAGGACCGAGAAGATCGAGACAGACGCGAAAGAATGGTTCGGAGGGCACATCGGTGGGCTGAAGGCATCCAACCAGCATCACAGCAGGATTTTTTGCGGCGCTGACAGAGTGCCTAGGCTGCAACGTAGCGGTGCAGAGAGTGGTACAGGCCTGGTCAGTAGAAGCGACGCCATACGTGATCGTAGGTACGAGAAACGCTGAGGTGGCCTGCAGTAGGGGCGTCATGCAACTACTCAAGAACTGAGGTCCTGAGATGGCGTGGTACAACCAGGAAACAATTCTGGTCCTTCAGAGCGTACGCTGCGACGGTAGAGAACATTGTTGCAGAGCGCGAACATGCGCAGCGTGAGCTCCGAATATCCAGAATTGAGACGATCGATAAGAACACGTAAGCAGTCATCAAGGCGTTGTTCAGTGTGGATTTCGCGTAGATAAAAAATGGCCAGGACACAAGAGTCGGTGTCATGCACATCATTTGTAGGGTGGTTGACAGGATGACGGGAGAGGCAGTCGGCTTCCTTGTGCAACGGACTGGCTTGTATGAAACAGCAAATGAATATTCTTGGAACCGTAGCACCAAGCTGCCCAATCGTCCAGTGGGGTCTTTCAGTGACGCCAGCCAGCGCAAGGCGTGGCGATCGGTAACCACAGAAAATGTGCAAGCGTACAAGCAGGGGCGGAATTTGGCTACTGCCCAAACTAACACCAGGCATTTCCATTCAGTAATTGAAAAATTCCTCTCGGTGGGTGACAGGAGGCGGCTGGCGTATGTGATTACGCGCGCTGCGTTACGCTGCCATTGAATGAGTACAGCCCCAATTCCATGGCCACTTGCATCCGTGTGTAGTTCAGTGGCGGCAGATGGATTATAACGAAGCAGCAATGGGGGAGCTGTTAGCAAGCGTACAAGGGTGGAGAAGGCATTGGTTTGAGCAAGGCCCCATGTGAAAATAACAATCCTTTAAGTAAATCGGTGAGTGGACGGGCGGTTTCGGCGAAATTTTTGGCGAAGCGGCGGAAATACGAGCACAGTCCCACAAAGCTTTTTTTTACATCTGCAGTGGAAACCAGAACAGGAAAGTTCTTGACAGCATGAATATTTTTAGGGTCAGGTTGAACGCCAGCGGCACTGACGAAATGGCCAAGAACGGTAATATGACGACGTTCAAAGTGGTACTCGGATGATTTAAACTGCAGGCCGGCGCGGCGTAAAACAGCAAGAATGGCCGACAGACGCATGAGATGACTCGCGAAAGTTGGTGAAAAGACTATCACATCTTCTAGATAACACAGACGTGTGGACCATTAATAGCCGCGAAGTAAGGAGTCCATCATTCTTTCGAAGGTTGCCGGGGCATTACCAAGACCGAACAGCATAACCTTGAATTGGTAGAAGCCATCAGGTGTTACGAAGGCAATTTTCGCATGGTCCATGTCATCTACCGAGATTTTCCAATAGCCTGATCATAGGTGTATGGATGAAAACTACTTGGTTATGTGCAAGCAGTCCAAAGCGTCATCAATTCGTGGCAAGGGGTAGACATCCTTGCACGTGATTTTGTTGAGCTGTCTGTAATCGACACAAAAGTGCCAACTGCCATCCTACATCTTGAAAAACACAGGGTACGCCCACGTACTGCAAGATAGATGGCTTGATAGCGCCTTCAGTCAACATCTTATTGACTTCTCGTAGGATCACTTGTCGTTCAGCATGTGAAACACGGTACGGCCTGCGGCGTATTGGATTGGCGTCGCCGGTGTAAATGCGATGGGTGAGCACCAATATGTGCGCTAAAGGGTGTGGCCGTCAAGGTCTAAAATGTCGCGATAAGTTTCCAAGAGAAGGCGGAGGTCAGCAGCTTGTGCAGAAAGAAGGTCAGGTGAATTGAAGGTTCCTGTAGAGGGCGACGGGATTTTGACGTCAAGCGCCGATATCTCGCAGTCATTCACAGGCGAGATGTCGTCCAAGGACATGCCTCTGGGAACAATTTGAGTCGAGGAGGTAAAATTATGGAGGGGGAGCAAAGTATGATTGCCTGTAACAGTGAGCATGGTATTTCTCTTTTCCTCAACCTCTATTACTACTACTACTACTACTGGTAAGGGGGATGGCCAAATTCCTTTCAAGCAGTTTGTCAGCGGTAGGACATGGCCCATAGACGCCCGCCGCAGGGGCGTCTGCGCAAGCAGACGTTTGGTGTGTTGCGACACCACGTACCCGAGCACATGAGGGTCGGACCCTCCCGCGTGAAGCCGTGCGTGGCTTAGCCGTGTCCGGGGAAAAGGGGATCCTGGGAGTTGAGCCGAAGCCGGGTGTTTGGACCTTTATGGCCCCTCGGCAGAGGCACCACAATCCTTTGGCCTCTGCTTCACGTAGACGGCACCCCCGGACTGACCCACCCGGGGGAAATCGGTGGTCGCCTTTTCCTATCCCCCTCTCCAACCTTTTGCTTTCCTGTCTCATTTCTTTTACTATCCTATCATCTCCTCTCTTCTGTTACTTCTACATTTTCATAGGTGGCTTGGGTTAACCCTGTGTATATGCCCTCTCTTGGGTATTTTATATTGGGTTATAGTAGCAATGCACGGCTGGCATCTGCAGCCTTACACGTTAAGTGCTGCAGCGTCCCCTAGTTGGGCTCCGTGGTGGGTGGCCGCCATTGCCGCCGAAATAAACGATAATAATATGGGAACGCCTGCATTTCCCCGTTTACTTGATCGTCACCCTCACAAGAGGGGACGCACCCAAGGACTAATAAGCCTATTCAAACCGAGAGAAATCTTTCCCCGTTTCCAAGTTGTTCACAGCGGAAAAACAGAAAATCCAGCTAGAACCGTATCACCTTTTCTAGTCGCAAAAGGCCTGACTGAAGCCCTTGGCCCTGGTTATAAGGTCACCAAAATGGCGAGCGGGGACCTCCTCCTTGAGATCCGTGATAAAGAACAGCACAGTAAAATAAACAAGCTTGTGGCATTTGGCGACATACCTGTTACCGTTTCACCGCATCGGTCTATGAACACAGCACGTGGAGTAGTGTCTGATGCAGATTTCATCGACTTGTCCGAAACCGAACTATTGGAAGGCTGGAAAGAACAAAACGTAACAAATGTACAGCGCATCGTTATCCGAAGAGACAATAAAGAACTTCCCACAAAACACCTCATCCTGACCTTTGCCACTTGCGATCTGCCACAAACCATAGAAACCGGATATACGAAGATAGCTGTCAGGCCGTACATTCCTAATCCCAGAAGATGCTTCCAATGTCAAAGATTTGGCCACGGCTCGCAGAGCTGCCGTGGTAGACTGACATGTGCGAAATGTGGAACCCAAGGTCACGCATCAGATAACTGTGAAGCGACACCGCACTGTGTAAACTGTGATGGTGAACATCCAGCTTACTCCAGATCCTGTCCCAACTGGAAAAAAGAAAAAGAAATTATTACTCTCAAAGTGCGTGAGAACATCTCCTTCAAGGAAGCACGTAAAAGGTGCTTGCCATTCCACAACACAACATATGCCGAGGCGACGCGTCAGGGGGCAGCGTCGCACCGGCTTCCGCCACCTGCCCGGCCTGCGCGCAGTGAGCCGCCGGCTGTGGCAGCCGCCCCTATGGTGGGAGCAGCCAAGGCTGCCTTGCCATCACCGAACTTGGCCACACCAGAGAACTGTGCTAGCTCTGGCAGCAGCCAGGATAGCACGAAGGCTAAGGAAGTACCGTCAACCTCCGCACTGGTGGGGACAAAGGCTTCGTCTTCCGAGGCGAAGCCAAACCGACGTACACATCGCTCGCGAGAGCGAGTGTCCAACACCTCACAAGAGGAAATGGACACAACTCCTTCTCAGACGGCACACGGAGTGCCTAGGGAGAGGTGACTCTCCCAAGAACTCTCCAAAAAAGACAAGACACCAGTCACAGCGCCTGGAAAAGGCTCTGTAAAATAGGCTGTGCACTTCCCTTGAGACACACAGCACCTTTAATTTTCCTCTAACATGAACACAATAGTCCAGTGGAATGTTAGGGGACTACTCCACAACCTAGATGACATGCAAGAACTTATCAATAAATTTAATCCAAAGGTGCTGTGTGTTCAAGAAACACACCTAAACTCCAGGAACACCAACTTCCTACGTCAGAATATTGTTTTCCGAAAAGATCGCGAGGATTCTGTCGCATCATCTGGTGGTGTGGCCATCATACTCGACAGAAGTGTAGCCTGTCAGCAACTTCCACTGAATACGGCACTTGAGGCAGTAGCCGTTCGTGCTGTACTTCTTGGTAAACTCGTAACCATTTGCTCGCTCTACATACCCCCACATTATCATTTACACAAGCGTGAACTTCAGTCATTTATAGATGAATTACCAGAACCTTACCTCGTTCTTGGCGATTTCAATGCACACAACAGCTTGTGGGGCGACACGCGTATGGATGCGCGAGGACGCCTAATCGAACAATTTCTTTTCTCCTCTGGTGCGTGTCTCCTGAATAAGAAGGAACCCACCTACTACAATCTCGCAAACAAAACATTTCCTTCCATTGATCTCAGTGTAGCTTCCCCGTCTATATTTCCTGCACTTAAATGGGAAGTTATAAAAAATCCTTACGGGAGTGACCACTTCCCCATACTGCTGAGATCACCACTACAAAAAGAACCTTCACCACAGGCTCCCCGATGGAAGTTTGATACGGCAGATTGGGAGAAATTCCAAACTCTTACAAGTGGTAGCTCGTGGCCTGACATATCTTCGCTGGGAATTGATGCTGCTGTTGAGTATTTTACATCTTTCATAATCGGTGCCGCTTCTGAATGTATACCAGAAATGAGTGGTGCGACCTGCAAACGCCGTGTCCCATGGTGGAACGACGAATGTCGGAAGGCTCGTAGGAAACAGAACAAAGCGTGGAGGTTGCTACGCGACTCCCCAACGGCGGAGAATCTCGTTAATTTTAAGAAAATAAAATCGGAGGGCAGAAGAACGCGCCGACAAGCCAGGAGAGAGAGTTGGGAGAAGTTTTTATCAGGCATCAACTCATATACAGACGAGGGCAGTGTCTGGAAGAAAGTAAATAAGATAAAAGGGCTGCAAACTTATTCACTACCGTTGGTAAACACACAAGGCGACAGTCTGGAAGACCAAGCTAACTGCCTGGGAGCACATTTTGAACGTGTGTCCAGCTCATCTCATTATTCCCAAACATTTAAAAGGCACAAGGCTGCAATATAAAAACAGAAACTAGAAAGAAAATGTACCGGAGACGAGGCATACAACCAGCCTTTCTGCATTGCTGAGCTGTATGCATCACTTAGTTGCTGCAATATGTCTGCCCCAGGCTCTGACCGCATAGCTTATCAAAAGCTGAAACACCTTCCCCATGAAACAAAGAAAACTCTCCTCTCCCTATACAATGCTATATGGACCTCCGGCGAGATCCCCTCTGCCTGGAAAGAGGCCATTGTCGTTCCTATACTGAAACAGGGCAAGGACCCATCGTCTGCTTCGAGTTACCGCCCTATAGCACTAACAAGCTGCCTCTGCAAACTGTTCGAAAAAATGATAAACCGCCGACTAATCCATTTCCTCGAATCAAACAAACTGCTTGACGCGTACCAATGCGGGTTTCGAGAAGGTCGATCCACCGTCGACCATTTGATGCGTATTGAGACGCAAATTCGTGAAGCTTTTGTCCATAAACAGTTCTTTCTGTCTGTATTCCTTGATATAGACAAAGCCTACGATACCACGTGGCGTTTTGGAATACTTAGAGACCTCTCACACGTTGGTATACGTGATTGCATGTTAAATGTCGTCGAAAGTTATTTATCTAATCGCACTTTCCGTGTTCGTGTGGGAAATGCTTTATCAAGACCATTTGTGCAGGAAACTGGAGTGCCACAGGGCGGGGTGCTCAGTTGCACTCTCTTTATCATAAAAATTAGTTCTTTGCGTCTGTATATCCCAAGAAACATGTTTTATTGTACATACGTCGATGATGTACAGATAGGTTTCACCTCCTGCAATCTTGCAGTCTGTGAGCGGCAGATTCAACTTGGTCTGAACAAGGTGTCGAAGTGGGCAGACGAGAATGGGTTTAGCCTTAACCCACAAAACACCACCTGCGCACTGTTCTCCAGAAAGAGGGGTCTGCACCCCGATCCTGACATTGAGTTGCAGGGAGAACGGGTGCCCGTAAAAACAGAACATAAATTTTTAGGTGTGATTCTAGATACAAAGCTTACATTTATGGCACATATACGGTATGTAAGAAACAAGTGCATGAAAACAATGAATATTCTAAAAGTGTTGTCACGCACCGCTTGGGGTAGTGACAAAAAGTGTCTTTTGAATTTGCATAAGAGCCTCATACACACAAGATTAGATTACGGCGCCATAGTGTACCATTCCGCAACGCCAAGCACCCTGAGGATGCTGGATCCTGTACATCATCTAGGCCTCCGCCTAGCCACTGGTGCCTTCAGGACAAGTCCTGTGGAAAGCCTGTATGTAGAGGCGGACATGTGGTCGCTTGACATTCAACGTTCATCCTTAAGCCTCACCTATTTCCTGAAAGCAAATTCGAACCCGGAACATCCGTCCTTCTCAACCGTAAATGATATGACCAGTGCCACACTCTTTAATAACCGGCCGACAGCAACAGAACCCTTCTCACTACGTGTAAGGAAAATTAGTGAAGAAATGGACATCCCCCTACTTGAAAATACTTTGATGGCCCCAGCAAAGCCAGTGCCACCGTCGCAGTGGCAACTCATAGAGTGTGATACTTCGTTTGTTGAAGTCACAAAAGACGCTCCAGAGGCACATATCCGGATGCATTTTCTAGAAATCCAGTTCAAGTACTCTTCATGCACTCAGTTTTACACTGACGCTTCCAAGTCTCATGCAGGGGTATCTTATGCAGTAGTCGGCCCATCGTTCTCAGAGTCCGATGTACTGCACCCGGAAACAAGCATTTTTACGGCTGAGGCCTATGCACTTTTATCGGCTGTGAAGAGTATAGGCAAATCGAAACTCAAAAGATCAATAATATTTACAGACTCCCTAAGGGTCGTAAAAGCCATCATGACTCTACGGACACACAAACTCTGTACTTATTGAACTGTATTTTGCTCTGTGCAAGGCATACATGTCTAACTAGCATATTATTATATGCTGGGTGCCTGGCCATAGAGGCATCGAGGGCAATGTTCTGGCTGATCAAATGGCCACATCAACTACATCGCGAGCCCACCCTACCACTTCTATCCCTGCCAGCGATCTCAAGCCCTACTTGAGAAAGAAACTTCGAAGCCACTGGCAGCGCTTGTGTGATGCCGAAACGAACAATAAGCTCCACTTAGTTAAGCCACAGATAGGTCCCTGGCATCCCGTTACGAAAATACGCAGAACAAATGTCCTATTCTCTCGTCTGAGAATAGGACATACATACGCACCCACAATTTCCTCTTAACTGTAAATGACCCGCCAACCTGTGGTAGATGTGGAGAGAGGCTTACCGTGCTCCACGTCCTCGTGGAGTGCAGGGAAGCCGAAGCAGAGAGAAAAAGGCACTTTCTCCTAGCGTACCGGTACTGTCTCACACTCCATCCCGCTATGTTTCTGGGCGACAAACCTCTCTTTAGCACTAAAGCTGTCCTGTATTTTCTGAGCGATGTAGTATTGCATGTTATTTGCCCAATAGTTTCGTAGCGCATCCTCTCTCCAGAGGATGTCGCCGCGATAGTAGTTTTGCATAACACGCGCCTCCATGCCCTTGCGTTTCAAAGGGTCTGTCAAGGCAGTAGTGCTGTTTGAAAAGTTTATCAGTGATAAATTTTCGTTTATCTTCATTATCTTGCAATTTGTTCTTTCGTATTCATAGTGCACCTCATTAGCCATTGCCATAATTTTATTTCATATATTTTTACGCATTTTACAGCGATTGTTTTTAGGCCCTTTTACAGCCACGACACATCTACCTTTCGCAATTCATTGCTTCAATGTCAACTCATGAACACACTGGCCTGGCGCTCTTTGGCCATACCTGGCCCTTGCGCCATTAAACACCATACATCATCATCACCATAGACGCCGTCAAGAACAGATGTGAACGACATTAGAGTGACGTGCGTAGTGGCTTGAGACGATAGGTGGATGTCTTCGGGAGAACACAACCGTGGTTGTGGGACTGATGGACTATAGCAGCCGTGGGGCAGTTCAAGCTGAATGACACTAGACGCGCCGTCAAAGAGGGCTGAATGGCACGGCAAAAAAGTCTAAGCCTAGTATATCGTCGTAAGAGCATTGTTCCAAAACGGCGAACAAAGCGATCATTAGGCACCCCGCGATGCCAATGCGAGCAGTGTACCTACCATACACGGTAGGTCGGCGACGCTGAGGCTGCGCGATGCAGCACGTTCAGGTGTAGGCGCAAGTGGGCACTCATCACGGATATGTGTGCGCCAGTGTCAATGAGTGCTGGGACACTGACGCCATTTACTGCAACGTCTATCAAGTTCTGTTTGGTCGGCAAAGTGATCAGAGGGTTTTGTGGTCGAGTCACCAATGCAGCCTCACCTACGTGAACTGCATCGCGTAGGTTTGCAGAGATGGGTGTCAGGGCTGCATTGGGGACGGTGCGCGACGACTCTGCGGCGATCGGGACGATGGTCGACGAGCTGGTGGCGAACGGTACTGGTGACGTCGAAATGAAGACGAGGGACTTTTTCAAGGTGCACGACCCTCATTTTGGGGCTGTTGCGGTTCAAATGGACGCCGGTAACGACGCTGGCTCTGTTCGAGGCGATATTAACTGGTGAATGGCGGTCGCAGAGGCGAGGAGACAGGACGGTTGTTACAATGGCGAGCAACGTGACCGATACGATGGCATGCAAAACAGATTGGACGATCATCTGCGGTTCACCACTCAGCTGGATTTTGGTAGCGTGCCGGATACCGCTGACCAGTCGATGGGCAAGGAGCATGAGGCAGCTGTGAAGCGGCAATGGCACATGCAGAATGACCTTCCAGATTTCTGGGGCCTTAGCAGACTATTGTCTGCACAAATGGTGTTGTAGGCAAGTTGTTCGGCTCACAGGGTTGGGAAAAAGGGCTGTAGGAGCTATGGCTTCAAGTTATCGCCGCACTATCTGCGTCAAGTAATCTGATGATGATGGTCATTGCATTTCAAGCCTGCCATCACAAGAGCATGTCGCAGCTGTTTTCGGCAGACGTGCGAACGCCGTTGCAATACTGCGGCTCTTGGCCTGCTCAAAGCGTTGACACTCTTTTATAATGTCCTGTAACGTTTCACATTTTTTGCACATGAGCAGGTTGAACTCATCGTCAGCGATCCCCTTCAGTATATGGCCAACCTTGTCTGACTCAGGCATATCGCTGTCGGCCTTACGGCACAGAGCCAGCCCATCTTGGATGTAAGAGACGTACGATTATGTGGACGTTTGGACGCGGGTCACTAGTTCTTTCTCAGCAGCGCTCTTCCGACCGGCGGGATGGCCGAACAAGTCCCTCAGCTTCTATTTGCACGTTTCCCAGTCGTTAACCTTTTCCTCGTGGTCTTCATACCAACCTTCGCCGTGCCATGTAGGTAGAAGAGCAAGTTAGCCAACCTAATCGTGGGATCCCATTTGTTGTGAGCACTTACACGCTCATACGTGGCGATGCAGTTTTCTACGTCAAGGTGGTGGAGGTCACCGAACGACCCTGGATCCCGCGGCTGAACCAGGGCAACCGTCGTGGCTGAAGGCGTTGATATGGGCGGCACAATTACGGGTCTTGTTTCATCCGTCATGTTGTCCTGTCCGAGGTGCCGGCAGCTGCGGAGCTCCGTTGTTCTTTCTCCTGGGTGCCGAGCACCTCAACCAATTTCCTACGTTGCGGAAGTCACATATACAGGTGTATTTACAATATATGTGTAACATACCCTCTAGTCTCATACCAAGACATCACACAACACAATTAAGCTAACCTGCAGAACTTATGCACCCCACACAAGTCACTACCTAAAGAGCAGGAGCAATTTCTCCGAGCTCTACAGGTTAATACATTCCCCCACCGAACCAGAAATCACCTCATAGCCCCTACACAATTATATCTGCAATGCTGCTTCTGCACGTTGTAGGGGGTTGCAGAGAGGCACCACTCAATCCTCCGAACCCTTACCACACCAACGAGCTTTGGGTGAGAGCCTCAGCCAACTCCGACCTCGAGGATCAGGAAAGGTTGATTGCGAGGCCCCAGGACGCGGCCCGAGCTCAAGGCATTCTGGAATGAGGACGCCTCTGCAAAGCTGCATTTACATTATGGCGAGCCGTCAGCGTCTCGACGACGACGACGATGTTGCGCCTCGGCTGCTCCGCACGTTCGAGCTGAGCGCGAGAGTAGAACGGCGACAAGACGGCAGGAACGGCAACAAGAGCAACAGCGTCTGTGAAAGTGCATAAATAAATGTGGGCAACCAAACGCCATCACGTCTTTCCGCAAGTGGTGACCCGGACGTGATGGCGTTTGCTGAATGGTACTCAATCGAAAGGGCGGGTAGCTCGCTGGATCAGTGAAATTCAACAGTTTGATTTTGAGGTGGCACACAGCTGTGGACAAGATTTGCCAGATGCTGATGCAGCTTCTCGACTTCCCATTGTTAGTAACTGTGCGAACGAGGAAAGCGTGAATTAACTTAAAATCTGGGAAGGCACACAACAGCTGATGTATTTAGACGGAAAGTTTCACGTACCGGATACACTGAAAACAAAAGTTCTCGACCAATATCACGACAGACCAGAGTCAGGAGGGCATGACGGCTCCTGGCGAACATACTACAAAATGAGAAGATTTACATGGCCCGGTGTGAAGAAATATATTAGCGATTGCATTAGCTGTTGTGAAGAATGTCAACTGAACTAAGCCAAATATAAGCAGAAGACAGACAGCATGATTTTTCCACCTCACTTAATGTGCCATTTGAAACCGTACATGCTGATTTTGATGAAATGACGAAAAAAAAGCGAAAGGGTGAAGAAAACGCAGGCCTTTTTACTGTGCATTGATGAATGCTCAAGAATGCTAGCTGCCAAGCCAGGAAAAGAAAATGCTGATGCTGTCATATCTCTCTTGACAAGAGATATGTTCAAAGGATTGAAATGTGTCGTATTCGAGAATGGCCATGCATTCAAGAGTCAGGCATTTGCAAGGTGGGCAAAAGACGGAAACATTACCCTGAAGATCACAGCACCATACCTTCCATCAACTAATAGACTAGCAGAGCGAGTTATTCGAGTTATAAAACAATATATAAGTATGTACCCAGGATTCCCAGGAGGGTGGAAGTGTCTAAAAGCAGCTGTGTCGCACCAAAATAGGTCTCATACGAGCACTCTGGGATGCAGTCCTCAATACGCCGCCTTTGAGGAGCCTGCCTATTTGCCTGCGGACGATATACTTGGCATAACAGAGAAGCTTAACTTGAAGGAAACAAATAAAAGTTCAGAACAGCAAAGGAAGCACAGGGAAGCGATGAAGAGAGCATTTGACAAACGTCATAACACAAATGTTTCAGCAGTTGCATTAGGCGATATCATTGTGGTGCGGAAAGGATATGGCGGCCCTAACACAAAAATTTTGGGTCCGTTTAAAGCGGTAAAATTGGCTACAAAAGAAGGAGTACTCAAGATCATCGGCTACGCGACAGAAAACGGTGCGATGGAAATAGCAACCATTGCCAACTTCATCGTTTATTTGCAGCGGATGGATGAAACAAAGCCTGGGAGAGTGTAGCGGGCCGAGATGACAAAGGACAGATCTGGTGGGAAAGAGGAAAGAAGAAGAATAAACAGATCGTGCAAAAGAACTTCTTCTTGGGCAAGTTGGTGCTGATATTTCCTAGGTGAACTTGTCTGTGGCGCGAAATGCATTTTGTGAAAAACTTCGAGGGAGTTGTTGGAAGCTTACTTTATTAAAAAGAAAGGGTCTCATTGTGTTAGTGACACATCCATCACATTGTATTCTGCAGAAATGTGCTTTCCTGATAAAATGTTATCATGACCATGTAGTTCCATGTCATACCTTGGCTCTCTGCGCACGCGCGGAAGTTAACTTTGTTTCTGTATGCTCTGACGCTGTCATTAAACAGTTGGTAGTTTGGCGCTTCACTGTCTCTTCTCTTCTGTCCCCTTTTCACAAAATGCATTTCGCACCACAGACAAGTTCACCTAGGAAAAACAGATCGTGCTTTGGTTCTGTGCACGCTTGCCGTGGCGAGAGAGAGAATAAACATCTTTATTATGTTGTGGGAAGACGTGATGGCGTTTGGTTGCCCTCATTTATTTATGCACTATCACAGACGCTGTTGCTCTTGCCGCCGTACCTGCCGTCTTGTCGCCGTTCTACTCTCGCGCTCAGCTCGAACGTGCGGAGCAGCCGAGGCGCAACATCGTCGTCGTCATCGAGACGCCGACGGCTCGCTATAGGGCCCTCCCTCTAGCGAGGTAGCCAGTGTGCGAAGGAGCGATCTCTATGAGCAGCTGGTAGGTTCTGCTGTTGCGAAGCGCGTTCGTCTGGTGTTTGTGGATGACCTTTCGTCTTCAGGAATGGCGTCGGTGCCGAGGAAGGCCGGCTTTATGCGGTCAACGGAGACACTGTCTTCGCATCCATTAACAAGCAGGACGAAATGCTTCGGGCAACGCTTGATGACGTTAAAGGGTCTGTCGTAAGGCGGCTGCAGTGGTGGTCTGACTGCATCTTGCCGTACGAATACGTGTGTACAATCGCGGAGAGCACGACTGGTGAACGATGGGCTTGAGTGTTGACGCGGCAGAATAGGAGACACGTCTCTCATGGCATTCCCGAGGCGGCTGGCATAATCAGCAACGTCCAGTGGTGGTATCGCTGACGCCTCGAAAAACTGGCCAGGAAGCCTTAAGGTCGTGCCAAAAACGAGCTCAGCTGAGGAGCAGGACGCGTCCGTACGTATCGTGCTGCGAAGGGCGAGGAGGACGAGTGGTAGTCGCTCCGTCCAGGGTATCAGTGATCGTGAGGCCATGAGGAAGGCTTTGAGTTGGCGGTGAAATCGCTCGACCATGCATGCTGTTCGACATCGGGTGGTAGGCCGTCGTCTTGATGTGGTTGACACCAAGCATCCGGGACAAATTGCGGAAGAGCGCAGATTGAAATTGACGACCTCTATCTGTTGTGGTGGTCTTGGGAACTCCGTAACGGCTTATCTACACGGTGATGAGTCCGCGGGCAACTGACTCTGCA
Organism: Dermacentor silvarum; assembly: GCF_013339745.2. Classification (NCBI taxonomy): domain Eukaryota; kingdom Metazoa; phylum Arthropoda; class Arachnida; order Ixodida; family Ixodidae; genus Dermacentor; species Dermacentor silvarum. The sequence continues at coordinate 25,012,915 of NC_051164.1, forward strand.
GTAATGTCGGTGAGCGGCAGTGCCTCAGGCCACCACGTGAACCGATCAACGCACGTTAACATATACAGGCTATTGTTCGACGGGGGCAAAGGGCCTACGAGGTCCAGGTGCACGTGACTAAACCGCGAGTCTGGAGCCGTAAAGGTACCCGGTGGGCTCACTTTGTTGCGCTGGACTTTGGTTTGCTGGCATTTGAGGCAAGCACGTGTCCAGCGGCGGACGTCGATGTTCAATCGTGGCCATAGTAATCGCTCTGTTACGAGGCGTTGAGTCGCACGTATGCAGTGCTGCGACAAGGAATGCAAGGCTTTGAAGATGCTGCAGCGAAATGGCGCTGGAACATACGGGCGAGGACGTCCGGTAGAGGTGTCGCAAATTAGTCGAATAGCGCAGCCTGGAAGTTGGACATCTTCGAACTTCAGGGAGTTCTCTTGGAGTCGTAGAACTTGAAGGTAACTGTCCTCGCGTTGTGCAGTAGCCATGGCTGCAAAATCGAATGGCGGGCGCTCATCCACCGTTGCGTTGATTTCTATTCGGGATATTGCGTCAGCAACAATATTTTATTTGCCACTGATGTGCCGGATATCGCTGGTAAACTCTGATATGTAGGCAAGTTGGCGGATGCATGGCTTCAGAACGGCGCAACAAGGAAGACGAAAAGACCAAAGATCACACGAACACAAGCGCCGACTCACAACTAAAGTTTATTCCATATCACAGAGCAGATTTATACACAGACGTGGCCACACCTAAAAAAAATTTTGAACTATTCGTCTGGCCATTCAAAAATTGTAAAAGATGGCATTGCTGGCTTTGTTCTTCGGTCAGCTATCAATAAGACGTGCCTTCATAGAATAAACGAAAGTGTGTCAAGACAGGTGGGTAGGTTAAAAAGTGCGGGGTTCCCGGATCACGTCTTGACACGAACTAGTAAGAAGTTAATTCAAGTAATAAAACATGGTCAGGGCAGGGAAAAAAAAGAACTAATCGAAAAGAAAAAGAGGAAACGCGTTGCAGTTGTACCGTACGTTCATGCCTTGTCCCATGGTTTGAAAAACGTCGCAGGTAGATATGGGGTAAAAGTGGTTTTTTCTGTACCAAACAAATTAGGGGCTATTTGAGAACGTGTAGGGAGACAGGCAGAGACTAAAAAAGAAAAGAAAGAAGGTTGTGGTCTCAAGCACAAGAATCCGGCAATCATTTGTGCCACGAATGTGGTTTACAGTCTGCCGTTGTCTTGCGGCTCTGCTTATATAGGCCATACGGGCCGATGTGTTAATTTGCGATTAAGGGAACATGCGGCCAACCTGCGTTGTGATAGTTTTTCGCAAATTTCTCAGCACTGTCAGAAGTGCGGCTGCGCGCCTCAGTTTAACCTCACAAGCATTATTTCAAGGCATCATAATAAGACGACTCGGGAAGTAATAGAATCATGGAACATTCAAAATAAAAACAGTCTTGTATCAGCTGTCCCTCTATTGCGCTACAAGATAAAGAAATCCTGTACCTGAATGGTTAACGTGCTCTGCTTTTTGGTTGTTCTTTTTGCGTTGTGTGTGGCAACATGTGTGTATAAATCTGCTATGCGATATGGAATAAACTTAAGTTGTGAGTCGGCACTTGTGTTCGTGTGATCTTTCGTCTTTTCGTCTTCCTTGTTGCGCCATTCTGAAGCCATGCATCTGTACCAACTCGCCCAATTGTCGGTGCTACTCAAGTTGGCGGATCTCACGTGGAGTATGGGAAGAGTTGGTAGCGGTCGAAAGACACGTGAGCGGCTTGTGGTCGGTGAGGATATGGAATTGCCGACCTTCGAGGAAGTGGCGAAAATGCTTGACAACCAAATAGGCTGCGAGCAGTTCGCGACTGAATGTTCTGTAACGGCGCTCGGTCTGTGAGAGCTTCCAGGAGAAGAAAGCGATCGGCTGCCAAACTCTATCGACCAACTGCTGCAGGACTGCTCCAATGGCGACATCCGAAGCATCCACGGTGAGTGACGTGCTGGCGTCGCACTTTGGATGCGCGAGGAGTGTTGCGTTGGCGAGCGCTTCCTTGATGAAACTGAAAGCTATCTCGGCGTCGCCTGTCCAGGAGATGGAAGCGTTCGGTTTCGTTTGACCAGACAGAAGTGCATGGAGCGGTTGCAAGATAGCAGCGCATTGGGGAATAAATAGCAGCGCAGCCGGTAATAGTTAGCAAGCCGGTAATAGTGGGCAAGATAGCAGCGCAGCCGGTAATAGTTGGCAAGCCCGAGGAATTCACGCAGTTTCTTTGTAGTTGTTGGTCGTGGAAACTGTAATATAGCTTCCACGCGCGCGACTGGTGGAGAGATCCCACGGGAATCCACGCGATAGGCAAGGAAGTCCAGTGAAGAAACTCCGAACTCGCTCTTCGGTCCGTTGACGACTATTCCGCACTTGCGGAGCTGCGTGAAAACCTCACGCAGGTGAAGTTCGTGATCCGCTTCTGAGGTGCTGAAGACGAGGATGTCGTCGATGTACGCGAAGCAGCACGTCAAACCACGAAGAACCTGGTCCACCAACCGTTGAAAGGTTTGTGCGGCGTTTCGTAGACCAAACGGCATACGTATGCATTCAAACATGCCAAAATGTGTTATTATGGCAGTCTTCGGTACGTCGGAAGGCTCGACAGGGATTTGGTGGTATGCCTTCACTGAGTCGATCTTGATGAATATGGTGCAACCGTGCAGCAATGCCGTGAAGTCCTGGATGTGTGGTATCGGGTAGCGGTCCGGTACCGTCACTTTGTTGAGGGCGCGATAGTCACCGCACGGTCTCCAGTCACCTGATGACTTGGGGACCATGTGTAGCCGTGATGACCAGGCACCAGAAGCGGGGTGGACGTATCCGAGCTCAAGCATATGCTCGAATTCTTGTCTTGCGATATTGTAACGGTCAGGAGCGAGACGACGAGCACGTGCAAACACCGGCGCTCCTACTGTCACAATGTGGTGAGTGACATGGTGGCGTACCGGGTCTTCAAGAGATGGAGCACGGAAGAGATCAGTAAAGTCTTCCAGAAGTGTAGACCACGGCGGAGAGACTTTGGCATGAGCTTGCACGAGACGCAAAGGTGGTAAACTTGATGTCACGCCTTGAACTGTTAGATGGGTCTCAAAATCCAGGAGACGGCTATGTCGTAGGTCTACCACAAGTTTAAAATGCCAAAGAATATCTGCACCGATCATACGATGGTACACGTATACCGATGGTACACGCACGTCAGCGACTAAGAAAATCCATTGAAACGTGCGTCTCAAGCCAATGTCAAGCGTAACGGACCTGTGTCCGAAGGTCCTTATGGTTGAAACATTGACAGCAGTGACAGGCGGCGTGGTCTGACGTCGTCGGCGGTCCTCCAGCGTAGGAGGAACGACACACTTCGGCACCTGTGTCGATGAGGTACCGGACTTTCGTGACGCGATCAGTGACGTGGAATAGGCGGCTGTATGGCGGGCCTGAAACACTGGCCGCCATCAGTGCGTGGCCCGTGCGTTTCCCGCAAACTGGCACAGCTGATTGCACTGACGAGCGCGTGCTCCGTATCGGCAGTGGTACCAGCAGACGCTGCGAGGCAGACTTGGTCATCTGTCGCGGCTTTGGTGTCGCTGTCGTGACGCACTGCCTCGGTGGTCTGCTTTGAGCGAGCTGAGTTCAGCGGCCAGCTGGTCTACTTTGCGGTTGAGCTCCTCGTTAGCTTGAAGGAGACGGTCCAAGCGGTCGCCGTGGACCTGCGCAAAGAGGGAAGAGTCACGTTGTCTCTCGATTCCAGATATGGCCGGGGTGCCGACATCCATAGTTTTGTCGGCCATTTGTGCCAGCGAGTTGAGGGTTACTGTGGAGGACACGCTTAAGATCATCCGCACCTGCTGTGGCAGTCGCTGTAGGAAGAGCTCCCGTAGAATGGATGCGTCCAATGCAGCAGACTGGTCCCCAATCAGATGCCGCATGCGACGCAGAAGTTCCGTGGGCTTTCGGTCACCGATCTCCTCCGCGGTGAGTAGCTGCTGCAGCCTACGCTTTTCCGACTCGGCTGTCCGGCGTATAAGCTGTTTTAAGAGTGTCGTAGGGTGTGTCAGGAGGCGGAGAGCGCAGAATGTCCCTAACGATGGCGATGACAGCAGGTGGCAAAGCACCGATGACGTAGTCGTACCTTGCTGTTTGCGATGTTACTCGATGTCGTCGGAAGAGGGGCTCGACGCTCAGAAACCAGAGTTCTGAGTCCGACTGCCAAAACTCTGGTAGCTTGAGAGTAGCGACGACAGGTTCGGGCACCGTGGGATTCGGTGTGACTTCGCTGTTGGGTGTGGTGTCCATGATCAGCCGGAATGAACGAGGCTGAAGGTGTTTACCATGGACGCTCGGTGTGTTGGCGAAGGAACGAGCAGGTGGCGTGTTCGCGTTCCGGGTCACCACTTGTGGGAAGACGTGACGCGTTTGTTTGCCCACATTTATTTATGCACTATCACAGACGCTGTTGCTCTTGCCGCCGTTCCTGTCGTCTTGTCGCCGTTCTACACTCGCGCTCAGCTCGAACGTGCGGAGCAGCCGAGGCGCAACATCGTCGTCGTCGTCGAGACGGTGACGGCTCGCCATGAAGGTATAAGAGTAATATGCAACCATTTGTCTTCCTCTTTCACGGTCACTTGTGCTTATTCTTAGGTACCCCACCTGCTCCGTAGTTCGATGGAACAGTGAAGTCCCGTATTGTGAGGACCGGGTCTGATGATACGGCTAATACCAAATCTCTGTACGCCTTCTCACATTCCTCAGTGCAAATGAAATCTGTGTTTTTACGGAGTAGCTTGTTCAATGGTTTAGTTCGTGCTGCAAAATCCTTTATGTAATTTTTAAAATGTTCTGCGAGGCCAAGAAAAACTCTGACTGCGTGTGCATTGTCTGGCTTCTTCATCTGTCGTACACGTTCCACTAACTCCTCTTCCGTGCTCTTTGTGGATCCGTCCAAAATGCGACCGCGAAATGTAATTTTGTGTTTAAAAAATTTTCTTTTCTTAAAATTCACTTTATGTTTGGCGTCACTTATTCCATCAAAACAGAGGCCAAGTGTTCGTCGTGTGATGTTTCATTCTTGAAGTAGAGTATGATGTCTACATACACATTACAGAATAATACGAGAAATGGCTTGACAACCCTATTCATCATCGTTTGTAACCGTACTGCACTGTTTTTCTATCCGAAAGGCAAAAGATTATATTCGTACACATCAAATGGAGTGACAAAGGCTGTATACATTTTATATTCCTCTTCGAGCGGAATCTGTCAAAATGCTTTGCAAAGGTCTATGCGGGAAAATATTTTGCAGCCTCCAGTTACTTCAATTATCTCGTCGATCCTTGGCATTGGAAAAGAAAAAAATGTCCGTTTGGCTATTCAAGATCCGGTAATCAATACACAGTCGCAGAGATCCATCTTCTTTCGGAGCCATAGTAATAGGCGGAGGCGAATGTCGACACCGATGGCCGTATTATTCCAGCATCTAAGATACTCTGGATCTCATTTTTCAACCAAGTTTCTTTTGGCGTGACATACTGCAAGGGTTTTTTCTGACTGGCGTAACATCTCTCAGCTTAAAGGGAAGAGTAAATTTTGATGTAGCTGGCGGATAGTTGCCCAGACAGACCAGTTCAGAGAATTTTTGACGAAGGTCTTTTTCATACTTAAAAAGGCGGTCCGCGACGTTCAAGGACGCGGACGTCTCTTGCGCCACAGTTAATTCATCATTCCAATAAAGATTTAAGTTCAGTGTCTTCATATCTGGTCTCGACGCCCTCACGACAAGGGTGTCGATACTAGCCTTCCGGCCTTGATAAGATACGTTTGCTTTCACCCATTCATCATATATTTGTCTCGTCCCATCGAAGCTTTGTACCTGCACCGGTATTCTCTAACTATTTCGTCACTTTTAACAAGAGCCTTCACTTTAACAACAGATACAGATGCAGCACTATCAACAAATGCATCAACATCGTCTCCATTGATATTGAGTTTAATATAGACAAGGCTAAGGGCGGTTAGAAAAACAGACTTGACACCCTCTCTTATTAGTTTTTTTGGTTGCGCTTCCTCTGAATGAGAGGCTACTGGTTCTGCGTCATTGCTATTAGTAGACATTAAGTTGGCCACTCGATTTCGGCCGTGAGGATTTTCGAGCTCGCGAGACCTCCATGGAGCCCTATCGAAAGCCTGATCTGTCCCACGCACATTTTGTGGTGTAAAATCGGTGCAGATGTTTCTGAAACATCCCAACAGTTTCTCGATAGTTTTAGGTGACTTTACTTGCACCTGCCTCTGAAGTTCCTTGGGTAGGCCATGAACAATCAGTGGCACTACTGCGGATCCCGGTAGTTCTGCATTTGCCATGTGAGGTAGCAGCCTTTTCTCGTAAAAATATCCTAGGGACTTTCCTGGATGATATTTATTAAAAGTAGCTCGGTCCCACCTTTCAACCGGGTTTTCGTCAAAAGCTGCTAACAAGCACGTTGTTCACTGCTTCCATGTATCCGTCATATGTCTAGCGTAATGGATTGAACGGGAAGAAAGGGAACCGAGGGGCCCGATTTTTATTAATCATGTCATAAGAAGCCAATCATGTCATGCAAAGACGGGGGTTCGTTCCCCACCTGCGGACAATTATTTTTTCATCCATTTTCATTTCCATTAATTTATCATTTATTTAATTCAATTATTAAATACAAGTGATTTCCCCTATGTTGTCCTTGGTGCTAATGTTTGTTGGCTTCTTATGACATTATTAATAAAAATCGCGCCCTTCGGTTCCATTTTTTCTCGTTCAATACACAACGAGGGTCTCGAATCCGGCAACATTGATGCCTTCAGGTAGCATATGTGGGTTTATTGACCAGTTGCCATCACCCAAAAAGATCACGTGCTCGTGACGCCTGCGGCAGAAAGGATGTTCCACATCCGTCCCTAGGTTTGCGAGTGGTGGCGCTCGCTCACACTGCCAGGGTTAGTTCTAGTTGTAAAACACAAATACCCCAGAAAGTGGATGGGAAAACGGCTCCGCGGTAGCTGAATGGTGAGAGCATCGCACGCGTAATGCGAAGACGTGGGTTCGTTCCCCACCTGCGGACAGTTGTTTTTTCATCCATTTTCATTTCCATTAATTTATCATTTATTGACTTCCATTATTAAGTACAAGTAATTTCCCCTATGTTGTCCTTGGTGTTAATGTTTGTTGGCTTCTTATGACGTAGCGTAATGGATGTCATACAACTTCTTGGCAAGTCCACTGAGAAACAGACGCATCTTCCTGATGCGATCGCAGGGTTCGTCCCAGGAGTTCTCCTCACACACTTGTTTGTAGAACTGGATCCAAGTCTCTGGGCTTGAGCTCTCTCCATCAATAAGTCGGGCTTTACCATCTGCTTGCTTTGTCGTTTTTGGGTCTGGATAACAGTCAGAAAGTTTTCCATGAGTTGCTGCTGTCGCTCGGCTGCTGCAGGTGAAGCATTTCTAGCAGGTACGTGTAAATGGAAGAGTCGGACTTGCTCGCTGCAGTTCTTGCTATCAGCTGCACCAGCGGAGTCATGATGCGTTCTTGAAATTCGGAGTGATTCATTCTTATCCTCACAGATGCTTGAACATCAATCTCCTGAAGCGTCTTCCCAGCCTTTCGGGCGACGAACTCGCGAAGCTTGGGAGTCGTGATGCTTTCGGGTAAACCATACTTGGTGCCTTCATCCACTTCACATGTTGAAAAATACGACTAATGGTGCGCGTCTCTGGCTATACTGAGCGTTATCCACATAATAGAGGCTTCTATCCGGTCGACTGCGCCAATGTAACATTCTATGGCAAGCGTGCACAGAACTAAAGCGTGATCTGTTTATTCTTCTTTTTCCCCCCGTTCCCACCAGACCTGTCCTTTGTCATCTCGGCCCACTACAATATACAAGAGAGGTAACAATGCATAACCAAGATGGCTGGCGAGACCGATTCTGCCTCTACACGTCAAATCATCTGCTTCGGACTGGCGCTCCTCTTGGTTGCACCGTAACCATAAAATCGCCAAGGGGAACGTGGACGGCGTTCCCAGGCATATGGGGTTGAAGACGGTAGAATGCAATGAGAATGTTTTAAAGCTGACATAACAGTGTTCTTTCTCGTGGAGGTCCCCCATAGCCGCTTAGGGACGTGTTCATTACTGTAACTTGCTGCACGCCTCTTGTATATAGCGCTATGTTGCCTTGTTGGTTTTAGGAAGCTTTGCGGACGCCGGCTCCCACAGTGTGCGGGAAATACAGTATTTTTGATATCTCTCTGTAAGTCAAAGGCACTGAAAGAACCTGGCGCTGCGTGTATAATGGCTGTGCCTGCAGCATTCAAGCTTTGTTATCTTCAAAGCAACCGAAGCATTATTACGTTGCGTAATGTGGTTCTTACAGCGGGGACAATGGCGAGCGAAAAAATAGCACGTGGTCGGTGGTAGGAGGCAGGCAAGCAAACTCAAGCTCCTAACTGTGGGGTTCTGTCAAAACGACTATTGTTACGTTCACTCAGTTTGGAATTTTTTGTGATGCACCTTCTCGATGATCAACAAAGACGGTTTTACAAACAACGCGCCCAGTAATCCTGTGCTTGGATGCGCCAAATATGCGCTCAACCGTCGCTCGAGGAAAGTGCGCTCAATGCGTGCGCTCAACCGCCAAGGACATCGCTCACCAAATAGGTCAGGCCGTTCGTATGGGGCAGCAGCGCTATCTTTAAGTGAAAGTACACAGTTACTTCAATGGCTTCCCTGAGCCATGACCGCTAGATAAAAAGACACTCGGTGAGGCAGCGTCGCTTGATGCTTTTTTCAAGCGAAGCTTGTATTGCCTCACAAGTGTCAGTGCCGTTGTAGGTGTGACCGCAAAAAAAAAAAAACCGTCTCGCGCAAGTGAAGGAGGAAGAACAACTTTATTAAAAACACCAGTCAATGAACGTCAGGAGAGAAATCCTTCTCCCCCGTCGCCCCTAGCCGTCGGCCGGAATACATTGAGACACAGCAGCCGCAAGGGCTTGACTGATGATGTCCTGCTGGACGTTGGGGTCTGGGCTGCGGAGCAAAGCCTCCCAGGATTCTAGAGTGAACGACGAGAAATGCTAAGAATAGACGGCGGGTTAATCACGTGAGGCGCGCGCCTGTAACACGCGACGGGAGCACCCAATGGGGAGCGCGGGCGCACGCGGGGGAAGGGGAAGAGATTGAAAGGCCTCGCGCGTGTTGCGTCGGATCTCCTTTTCACAGTGCACGCTCGGCAAACGGATGCGAAGGCCCCGCGTTGTTCGGTCGGCGGCGGAACTGGCCGCTTTCGACGAGAAACGCCGTCAACGTCACCGGGAGCAGACTCGCGCTCGCCGTGCGGATCTGCGTTCAAGGCAGCCAAAGCCCAGGCTAGGTTACAGCGACAGGCAGCGGATCCCATGTTAAAAGCCCGTCGTACCGAAGCCCAGCGTCGAGGGAAGGCAGCGAACGCCGAGGCCAAGGAACGCGACACCCAATTTTGAGGGTACGACAAGCTTCGTGTGCCCCCTTGTTCCCGGTCCGGGAAGGGCCGACGAATTTTTTAAAGTGAAGCTTTCTTTGAGTACCTTCCAGGACTTTAATAACCATGGCTTTGGGTGCTGCTGGATTTCTGGCCGAATATCTAATACCTAGGACATCACTGCGATATCTACTACCCTTATAGGTATCCTGGATGCTGGCCTTGTTTTCTACAGAAATACTCAGTATTAAAAGAAATATACGTGCTCAAGAGCACAATTACTTTAATAAAGGGAACCTGTCTGTGCCTACTTTCCTCATCTGCTTCATCAAGCTTTCATCAAGCTTTCCTCACCTCCTCATCAAGCTCATCTGCTTGATCGGTATTTCGGCGGGTAAAATGCAGTGTACTGTTGCACTGTCTTCAGGACTGGCCCGCTATAGTCGGTGCGCCGATCCTGGATACAGTGTCATACCAAAGGGGGGCGATCCCGGAGACAGTAATGTGCGTTCACATGGGTCACCTGGTGGGGGTCTCTGCGTTGGCTGTCTTCATTAGCAGGCAGTTAATCGCTATGGTGCCAAGCATTGTGCAGAATATAAACAGTGTCACTGAATTTATTTCACCACTTAACGAAAGCTTCACTTCTTGAATTCCAACATTTCGGTTGTATCTGCGTAATTGTTACCCAGCGGCCGTGTCTGAGCCACGATGGAAGAATACTTAGGTGAAAGGACGGCGCACTCTCTGCACTCTGACGCGATGAACGAACAGCGTTCTAGTAACTCGGCGCGACGAGAGAGGGCGTGCGAGATTGTGGACCGACCACGGGACCGACCTTCGCCGCCTGTTCGCCGCGCGCGCGTTTTAGCTGCTGACTCTTTCGCGGAGAAGTGCGTTAATATTTGCTTTGTTTGTGTGTATTATGGTCAGCCCAAAGCTTTATGCCGTTGCACGATGGTGAAGTGCTTTGTGCCTCTCTGCAACAGCGGCTACAAGTCGTGTGACACGAAGTATTCCCTTTTCAAACCTCCGAATAATGAAGCGGGACTGGAAGCGTGGAGGCGGGCGATACCGCGCAAAGACAGAGTGCTCCAGAAGAATGACCGTGTGTGTGAGCGACATTTTGCACCACATTTCATTCTCAGGACTTGGAGTGCTGAAGTTGACGGCCGGGTGCTCATGTCGGGTACGAGAAGGGCGGGTCACGCGAAAGGTGCGGTGCCGACTATTTTCGAAGGGGCGCCAAAATACTTGTCGAAGAAAGTAAAGAGCCCTCGGAAGCCGGTACGGCGACAGTCTCGTGCTGTTGCTCCCCGCTGTACTGTTTCGAAGTCTAGCAGCTCCTGCGAAGGTGAATCGGTGCGTTCTGACGGTGCTGACGGAGCACCAACGACTGATCGCGCTGCAACAAGCGTTGTCGACGGTTGCGGCTGTGAAGCGGAGAATACGGTCGCAGACCCAAGCAAGACCCCGTTCGAGATTTTATTCAACTCTGCTCCTAGCATGTGCCTTCCTGGACCATCGTGGGCAGCTCACCGAATCGACAACGAGGGAATCAAGGACGTTCTATTCAATGACGCTTGCATTCGGAACAGTGGTGCGTCCAGTGCCGTGTTTACGAAGAAGACACTGCACGTAAAACGCGACATGTCTGTTCAAGCATATGTTTTGGGTAAGCCAGTTGAATGCAGCACTGTTGGGATCAATTCATTTGCCAGTTCAGTTTCCGAAGTAGATGCAATGTTAACTGCTGTTGATAACGTGAGTGTTTGTTGTGGAGGGCCTAGTTTGGACAGTTTTCCTACCGTGCTTCCGGAGTGTGCCTCTGTCGATTGCCAAGGAAAATGGAGGCACAATAAGTGCCCATTAGTGACAACCGGAGGTGGTATATGCAGGCCATGCAGTGGTCTCTCAGACACTCTTAGGATACACGCTGAACGACAAGCTATGAGGATTAAACAGAAGCGCCCTTTGAAACGCATACGATTGCCACCACTCCGCAGAATTACATTGCCTGCGCAGCATGAAAGACTCGATGCCTTGCGCTTTTCCAGAGCTGCGCTGCAACGCTCGCGAGCGAGGCTTTTGAAGCGCAACAAGCTTTTGACGAAACAGCTTGAGGAGAGCAAGAAGGAAATGATGAAAATACAAGATGAAGATGTCGCAGAGAAGTTGCAAGCTCTTGATATGCCACCAGCTCAGCTACTTCTAAAGGAATGTATTTCTGCTGCCAAGTGCACGGCAAAAACAAACAGAAGATACACAGACGATTGGCTTCTACTGTGCCTTCTTCTAAATATACGAAGCCCTGCTACATATTCCTTCTTGCGAGGCAATAACATATTACCCCTTCCTTGTGTATCCACAATTAGGAAGTACATTAGTATGGTTGGCCTCAAATGTGGATTTGATGAGGATTTTTTTAAGGTGAAAGTCTCCAAGAAAACGTCTTTCCAAAAGAGGGGAATGCTCATTTTTGACGAGATACATGTCAGAAAAGAGATGACTGTCTGCTCTCAAACGATGACCTATGCTGGCCTTGTTGATAACGGAGAGCAGGGTGTTCAAAGCAATGAGCTTGCTGATCATGGTCTCGTATTTGCCTTTTCTCCTTTTGGTGAGAGCTACTTGCAGCCAGTAGCTGTTTTTGCTTCGAAAGGACCAACAAAAAGCACTCTTCTTGCACAGCTACTCCTCCAGTGCATTGTGCACTTAGAGCATGCTGGCATTTTAGTTGATGGAATAGTGTGCGACGGTGCTTCAACCAACCGGGCTATGTGGAAACAGCTCGGGATCAGTGGTGCATTGGGGAATGTTGTTAATGCATTTGAGCATCCACTTGACGTGTCTAGAAAAGTGTATGTCCTGTCAGATGTTCCTCATCTGTTTAAGTGCATTCGGAATCGCCTTTACGAGAAAAAAACTTTGAAAAGACAAGGCCGATTTATAAAGTGGTCGTGCTACGACGCCTTGTATGTGGCAGACACGAAACATGCTGCCGACCTCAGAGTATGCCCAAAGTTGACGTACAACCATGTTAACCCGTCAAATATGTTGAAAATGAGAGTGAAGCTTGCCACCCAACTTTTCAGCAATTCTTTCGCAAAAGGAATACAGTTTTATGCACGCAGAGGTGAAACTCGGCTTTGTAATGCAGAGGCAACGGTCGAGTTTACCCTTTTTCTTAATAACCTATTTGATGCCCTCAACCGCCGCTTCCCACGAGAAGGTCTCACTCTTGGATGCAAGGACTTCTTAGTCATTGAGAGTGCCTCCAAGTGGCTCGACGAGTGGGAACAAGAAGTTGTTAATGGGGACATTCCGAAGGACTTTTTTCTGACCCCGTCAACTGCAGAGGGACTGCGAGTTACATTGAAATCCGTTCTAGAGCTGTCCCGTTACCTGTTGACGGAATGCAATTTCAAGTATGTCCTCACCTCTAATATGAACCAAGACCCCTTAGAATGCTTTTTTGGTATAATAAAGGCAGGCAGGAGGCCAGAACGAGCATCCTACATTTCCAACGTTCTTGCAGCTCTATCGGATGCTGTCTCTGTATTCTTTGCTGAGGCCCCCACAGTTTGGTAACTGTACCGCCGCTGAAAGCAGCCAGTCTGCTTTTGTGACTTTGGCCGACATTAGAGGCATATACAAGAGTTCAGCTGCAGAACGGCTAAAAAAGTTGGAAGAGCTGAGAAATAAGCTGGATGGCCTGATCAGCCAAGGAAACTGGGAGTGTGAAGATGTGTTCGATCACGATTATTCTGATGCAGCTGTGGTCGACTGCATTATCTATTATGTCACCGGATTTGTGACGAGGAAGCTGGCCAATAAGACATCGTGTGTCGTTTGTAAGGAAGCACTCAAAGGACACCGAGGCTTCTCAAAAGCAGCTGAAGCGGAACTTGTGAACTGCAAGACCAGAGGAAGACTGACGCATCCCAATGCACACCTTTCCCAGCTTTTTAGAAACATTGAGGAAGAGTTTGCAAAATATGCAGACCAGAGGGATGTGTATGATAAGACGACAGATGCTGTACTGGCACATTTTGAGTTTACTTTCTCCTGCAATTTCCACAAGGAAGATATATTGGCCAAGTTGCTTCATTACTACGTTTGTTTGCGCATGCGCCAATACTGCAAGCAGTTAAGGGCCAAGAACGAGAAGAAAAGCCAGGATTTGCGAAAACTGTCAAAGCTTGTTTGATTTCGTACCTCTGGAAGTAATTGTGAACAATTTTAGCATTGTATGTTTCTTGTATTTACATTGTATTTCTCTGGAAACTTGTGTGAACGACTGCTTTGTAAATCATTGAGTCAAATGAATCCCTTTCTATTGAATGTTTTGAGCGTTTTGATGGACAATGCACGGCCAAATAAATAATTGCAGCCTTGTACTTATCTTCAGACGCGGAAAACAAGTTCTAGTGAAGATGTTTTGCCCAAGACTGTGCATATCTTCTTGGTGGTTATGCAAAACAGCTGGCGCATCATTTTCTTTATCATTCGACATGTGGTCACTAAACTGCTTGCCGCCATACTCGCAAGGAAGTTCATTAGGTCGACATAGTGAAGGTAAGGGCGGTGGAAACACCTTGTTAAAATGGGCGGAGCCTCGGTGATGCTTTCGATTGTTTTCATTAGGACGGACACGAAAATTACAAAGCATTTTCGGGGATTCGTCGCCACACCACGTTTAACGTAAATTAAACGGAAGCGCTTACTGTAGCTACGAACTATCGCGCTCAGAATTTTGAAGGTCGCAAGCGATCAGTAATCTAGTCGCCTGAAATGTGTCAGGTTATGAGGAGTCTGCCGTGCTCTGGCTACCTCTAGCCACGCAACTAGACGCGGTGTGACAGCAACGCAGCAAAAGATATTGGAAAATATCAGCACAAGAGCCAGCGCGGAAACTCGTTCGCCCGCCCTCCGCGCTCAGGCGCGACCACGGCGCGACACCGGAGCAGCCGCAGCGCTGAGGGCCACAGTTCGGCGCGCCACCGGCGGCGCGTTTTGAAAGCAGAGCGTTGCTGTGGCAGGGCTGGCGGCGTCGTTCGCTCACCTAAGTATTCTTCCATCGTGGTCTGAGCCCACCTTTTCACTGCATGTCTGCTGGCATGCGTGTGGTATACGGGTTTTATTGCGCGTAGCATTATTTGCCTGCTCTAGGAACTCTGTAAGTCTGTCTGTCTGTCTGTCTGTCTGTCTGTCTGTCTGTCTGTCTGTGTGTGTGTGTGTGTGTGTGTGTGTGTGTGTGTGTGTGTGTGTGTGTGTGTGTGTGTGTGTGTGTGTGTGTGTGTGTGTGTGTGTGTGTGTGTGTGTGTGTGTGTGTGTGTGCGTGTGCGTGTGCGTGTGCGTGTGCGTGTGCGTGTGCGTGTGCGTGTGCGTGTGTGTGTGTGTGTGTGTGTGTGTGTGTGTGTGTGTGTGTGTGTGTGTGTGTGTGTGTGTGTGTGTGTGTGTGTGTGTGTGGTGTGTGTGTGTGTGTGTGTGTGTGTGTGTGTGTGTGTGTGTGTGTGTGTGTGTGTGTGTGTGTGTGTGTGTGTGTGTGTGTGTGTGTGTGTGTGTGTGTGTGTGTGTGTGTGTGTGTTGTGTGTGTGTGTGTGTGTGTGTGGGTGTGTGTGTGGTGTGTGTGTGTGTGTGTGTGTTGTGTGGTTGTGTGTGTGTGTGTGTGTGTGGTGTGTGTGGAGTGTGTGTGGTGTGTGACGCATGTGGTGTGTAGTTGTTGTGTCGGTGATGTGTGTGTGTGGTTGTGTGTGTTGGTGTGTGTTTGTTATGTGGTTGTGTTTGTGTATCATGTATATATGTAATATATATAATATGTAAAATCATATATATCGGCCATGCTACGTGCACGGTCTATATAGATATATATAGATCTATATATATATAACAGAAATACAGCGTTACTTAATTTTCTTCACAGAGTGCCGGAAAACATTCTTGGAATCACGTCCACCCAATGAAGCGTTTTACATCTTGGCTAATGTTTCTAGGACACCCTGCATAGTTCATATACAGGAGTTCAAGTATAAGGGGTATATTCAAATGCTTGTGACCTGTGCAGGAAATATGGCAGAACCAGCGAAACAGATTTCTAAGCCAGTGTCCGACGTTTCTACCAAATTATTTTCTCTTCCTCAGCATTTCAGTGTATTCATATTCTCTATATTTCTAAACCTTAATCTAGCTTAAAACTGCCCCCAGTCTGACTTTCTTTTTCCGCTTCACCAACTCTTGTAGGTGATTTCTCGAGTTAAAGCATTCTAACAAGGTTTCCAGCATGTGCGAGAGTATTGAAAGGCGCATAACACTGTTATTCAATTATGCATATATCGTTTTGTTTAAAGCCAAACAACTATAGAATATGAACCGGTGAGCCGTTCAAGTGAACCGGTTCATTTCAGTGAGCTGAGCCGTCCCGAGCCGCTCACTGAAGTCAGCCGTTTTGCCCATCTCTAGTAGGCACGCGTGATCTCGGTAAAGATAATTTTGCTTTACGAATTCGAACAGGTAAGAGTTTACTTGTTTTCTCGCTTTTTCTAATCATTTGTCCAATTCTGGTTTTCACCGTGAATTGTAGTAAACTTGCCACGTCATGACGCATTCCAGGAACAATATTGAATTCTAGGTTTGAACTTCCTTTTATTCTTGGAATAATACCATGAATAGCTGTATCAGCGCCTCCTCTATTTTTTCAATGCCAGTGCAATCGCTCGCTACGCAATGGGAGCCGTTGGTCCGCCTTAGTTCAGTGAGTTGCCGTGATGTGACGCTACCCGGTGGCTATCACTAGGTATGACGAGGAGCCTTAGGTACGACTGCTTGCGTCAAGCGTGCGTCTGACCACTGAGAACGGCGCGCGCCGCTGCCGTTCCGGGGTAGATGCGGTAGACGCTTCACGCGTCTGTCAGGATTACTTCCTGCGATTTCCGTCGGACAGGCGCCACCTCAAGGGTATTCTACCCCACGACCGTGAAGCAGGCGCGAACGCTAGCTAGCGCGGAGAGTACGCTAGAGGGCGATCGGAGAGGGTGGTGAACCGTTGGATCGGCCGCATATGGCTGGCATTGAAAAAATAGAGGAGGCGCTAGCTGTATTTACCACACGCACTAGTTCGATGAAGTTCTTATTTTATTCCAGGGTATGACGCACGTAAATCTTGTGTTTACTCACAATTTGCGTCAGGCATAGCGGCAGAACGAAGAAGCATGTGTCGAGCTGAGAAATGTCTTGATGCAAATGCGTACGGCAGCAAATATAAACATGTTTGACCCTATAACAGCCATGGAGACACTACTGCAGTCTCACATCTTTACCTCGTCATTAAAATATTGATTGTAATGTTCCAACTGATGCTATGTATTTAGATTTCGAGAAGGCTTTCATAAGGTACCGCGCTCTCGTTCTTTGTTGAAGTTATGGTACCTAAATATTCACAATTTTGTGTTTACCTGCATCAAGGTTTTGTTAACTAACCGTAAGCACATTGTGTATGACAACCACAGCAAATCTGCAGCTTCACCCATTCAATCTGGTGTGCCACATCGCCCTGTTCTTAGCCCGCTCCTATTCGTAATTCGTATGGACATAAATATAGGCTGATGATGATGATGATTCGTAATTTATATTAACTACCTGAAACTTCCATATCCCTTAAAATCTGTCGTCTGCCAATGATTGTCTTCTGTCTTTTCCGCACTGTCAACGATGCCACTGATGTTTCATCCCTCCAAGATGACCTCCTGAACATTCAAGATTCGTGTAGCACTTGGCTCATGTCCCAAACACTAGTATGCGCATTTATCTCATTGCATCGTCGACCTAACTGTAGACTCCTGCCTATACAAGATTAATAACTGTTCCACAGCTACATCTAAATCATACAAGTATTTAGGCATGCCTCTCTCCAAAAACTTGTCTTCGTCGAATCCCGTAACCAATGTAGTCAATTCAGCGATGAAAGCAATTCGTTATCTTTGCCGTAGCCTTTTCATGGTCCCATCGTCAGTAAATTTAGTCGCGTATGGGGAACTCGCTTGACAAAACTTGGATATGTATGTGGGTATATTGTACCCACGCCAATTTAATCCAAAATAAACCCTAAAATCTCTTCCTAACCATGCATCTACATTTGTTTTGTCCGACTACTCGTAGCACGCTTGCGTCTCAGCCCCTAAAATCTAAATTCCAGCTTTCTACTCTAGTCTCTCGTCGCTAAATTTCTCGCCTGTGTCTCTCAAACATTTTTCATTTCATATCACTTGACCGCCGGCCTGACTCAATTACCGCATCATGTTAATCGCGCAGGCAGTCCGAACCCCGCTGATCTCGCCACAAGTGCGCACCACTACATTTATACAGCCATTATTTTTTCATCCCACCGAGACTGGAATGACCTTCCAAGAGATATGCACTGATCAGTGAAACTACACACTTCGGATCTGCCATCGAGTGTTTTGACTCATCTTTATAATGCCATGATCAATTCGCACCCTCGACATGCCCACCACTCATTTCTCCTTTGAACCTTCAAGGATGTATTATAGCACTGCTGAAATATTAGCTCTTGCGAGAGTTTCCGAGATTCAGACTTATTGACAGTCTATTCCAACCTATGTTGGTATGGTAGGCAGTGAAGTAGCAGATAAACTGATGGCTGCGACATATATTGAGTATATATACTACATAGATACTCACATTTGTCGATGTCTCAATATTGAATGCGATGGGTCTCCTTTGTCGAATGCGATACTAGTTATGCCGAGTGGCGTGATTTATTGAGGGCGCGATGTTCCCTCTCTTTTAGAGAGTTTGCCAACAGTAAACACCAAAATTATTCGTACACTTGACAGGCCCCCACACCGCTTAAGCCTGGACGTGGCATTCACCCTCTACCTGTGCGCTGCACCACTTTCTTCCACCTCCCTGTGAACGCACTTCAAGGTCTCTTTTACCACCATGAGAATGTTCTTGGATATTGACTGCGATGGTGGCAAATATAAAGGACAGTTTTAATGCCCTCTTGAACAATCTGAAATATTGGACAGTTTTAGTTGGGCGTCCGCAATCACCCATGTACGCAGCGGGCGAGGTCGTGCCTACGTAGCGAAGCGCTCGCACTCCAAGCGGCAATAGCTGCCCGGACGGAATAGTTGAGAAGTGGATTGCTGACTTGCACGGTAGTGTGCTACTCGGTGCCGCCATACGCCAGCTTCCGAAACTGTATAGCCAATATCAGCAACCACGAAGTCGAACCCCAAGCAAGTCAAGCCACAATTGCCTATCTGCCAGGAAAATATCGCAGAATCACGCGTTTTGAGAATTGGAATGCAATCAAGGCCGCAGCCATATCGAAAACCGCGCTCAACACGCGAGAGCGTCCCGCGAGTCGCGCAGAGCCTGCAGCGGACGCTACGCAACTATTGAAAAGCTGCGGGCGCATGCACGCATGAGCCCATGCGTGCTCCTGCGTATACTGCGCACTATCGCCTCCGAGGATTTCTTGCATAAGCAGAACTTTTGCAGACGCCCAACTAAGACTCGTCAGCAATTTACATGTTGTTTGTAAGCACTTACATGTGTTTTCTGATGCGTCTGCCACTGCTAAGCATTTTTACATCTTTACACACTTTATTTCATTATGTTTGTCTGATAGGATGTATGTTCTCAAATCGTTTCCCATGGCGTTGCACACATATATTCCTCTAAGTTTCTGTTTTTCTGCCTCCTAAATGCTGGTCAACTTAGCCCTAAGAGGACTTTGCATTTTATTTTTCTGGAAAGGTTTCACATTGTTAGCGCTAAATGCCATGTTTTCGCAAATGACACGCTGTTCATACTTTCTTCAATGTCAGTGCTATTTCGTTTTGCTCATGCTTCGCGCCTTGTACTCAATGTATTGTTCCTCATGTCTGTAACCACTTCTGCTTAAGGCCTCTCATCGTAGGCTGCCAGTGCTCTTGAAAAAAAAAATACAGTGCCGTAAAAAGGGGAAACAAAGAAAGTGACACAACGCAAGCGCTCACGCACAACATAAACACAAGTCGGTCACTTTCTGAAGATAGTGACACAACACAAGCGCTCACACACAACATAAACACAAGTGGGTCACTTCGTCACTCGCCTTGATTATCTCTTAGTTTCTTGCGATAATTTAATACCAATTAGCGCCGAAACGGAGGAGCGCCAAAATCTATTGACGATAACAATGTATACATATGTACATACAAGATGCTTCACCCGTTCTCTGCTGCTGTGCAAATGGTACATTTAAAAAACTCTAAACAGCTCCTTATTTTAGCTATAGAGGCTCGCCATAGGCATTGTATTTTTCTTTATTTTATAGAGAACAATAAAGGGAGAAATGAGACATCCACCCAATCGTAGCAATTGCTACAAAGGAAACCCATACGGGTTCCTCGAAAGAAAATTCGTCCCGGACCAGGACGAATTTTTCTTGAACTGCGTGGATTTTCTTTCAAGGAACCAGTAAGGGTTTCCTTTGTAGCTATTGCTACGATTGGGTGGATGTCTCATTTTTCCCTTTAATTACTTTTTTTCCACCTAGCGGGTTTGCGCTGAACTACAGAGAACATTGAAGCAAAGTCTGTAAGACTAGCATCGTGCATCAAGTCTTCCGCAACATGCTTTCAACTGAATAGAAAATGGTCAAGCTCGACTATTTCAATGTTTTCGTGAAGTTGAAATAAATGTAGGAATAAGGACAGCAAGCGTTTTGACTGATATCTGGGAATTCTCCCACGTAGTGTTCTACGTTGATGGCTTTACGAATTATTTCGCGCTGTTTTAAATCGTGAGTCATGAGCACTATCAGCTTTACTGTCCTTCCTTTTAACAGCGGAGCTGTTTAAGGTCGAGGTTTATCCCTAAAAAAATGGAGAATGTGAAATAAGGAGAGGAGGTGCACAGAGAGAAAGAGAGAGAGAGACAGTCAGATATCGAGAAATAAATAAGTAAATAAAACAAAATAAACTTTCTTGGCGAGGCGAGATTCTAACGCGGGTACTCACGGTTCGAAGGCGAGCGTCATAACCACTACGCTATAGACCTACGCCTGCAGAGCTCCGCTGTTTCATGAGATTTCACAAGCGTGGCACTGGCTTCATATTTTTGAACACGATTCCGTTAAGGAGGGGGGGAGGGGGGGGGGGTCGTGTCGCAGAAGATCCAGCGTCGGTGTCGGCATAAGCATCAGCGTCTGTCAGATATAATCGGGCCGGACCACTTCATCCTGAACCACCCCGACCGGGCGGGCTCTTCGCGTGGCGCAAGGCGTTAGTGAACAAAAATTTAATTTCTCAAAGTAAGATTCGTCAAAAAAATCGTAAAGTACGACTTAACCACAACCTATAAACGTTATAACATTGGATTGTAATTTTATTATATTAGAAAAAAGCCTGATAAGCAACCAGAGATATTTGAATGGTATCGCGTTCCACTCTTGAAGGCGAAGCTTAAGCGTCCTCAATTCTCATGGTGTTTCGCTGTACTTTGGTTCTAGGCAACGTTGAGGGGAATGTTAAAAACCGAGCCTTTCTAAAATTTTAATCAGGCCCCATGTCGCACAAAATACGGTGTCGGTGTCGGCGTCAACGACGTCCAATAACGCTATCGCTTTCCACTCTCAAAGGCGAAGGTTAGGCGTACTCCAAGTTTTTTTTTTTTTGTTGTTGTTTTTTTTTTGCTTATTGCAAATGCACCAAGTCAGGCTCTATGCACACGGCACACGATACACTCGTTACCTTGTCATGTATCTGTAGGAGTAAAAGGTCTCTACTAAAGTAAAGCTTCCTTTGCCTACCATACCATGGTTTCGAATGAGTCGGTCGGTTGGACGGTTGGTCGGTCGCTGGTCGCGGTTGGTATCTGTCGGTCGGCGGGACATACCGTGTCAATTCCAACTACGGCTTTGTGATCGTCGCGCGTTAATGATGAGTATAATTTTCATACTAGCGCACTCACCCACAACGGGGGATCGACCAAGAAGCGCCTGGTACACAGAAATTAAATATGAATACAATTAGAAATACAAATTAATGTAATATTTGTGACATTGTGTAGCACGGATGCCCCAAAGCACATGTGCGCGCCAATTTCCTTTATGCCAAAGATGCCGGAAGGGAATGAAATGGGAAAATATACAACATTTCATTTGCAGCTTCATGTAAATTCAAACATGTGCATAAAATCTGATGTTCTTTTTTTTTCTCAATACCGTCGGCACGCGTACGTGCTACTGTAATGACGTGCAAAGGCGAACATGCGTTGGGAGAAACGTTTTTTGTACGTCATACGCTAGAATATAAAAAGTACAAAGTGAACTCAGGTATTCGGTAAATTTAGCTGTAAGTAAATATCTTGTTCCTAGAATGCGTTACGACGTCCGCAAGTGTGCCATCAATAACTGTCAAAACAAAGTTCAGGCGTTTGTTCGAATAGGTTAGAGTTTATCTCTTCTCCGGCCTTTTAAAATAAAACGCCTTACCTCGGTGGCCTATGGGGTGGTATCGAATTCCAATGTTTATTACGTTTTCAATCCATTACAATAGTATACCGGGTACTCTTTTATGTGGAACACTATACAAAAAATAATATACCTAGATATTTTCCTGGCGTAGTAGTACTGAAGTAACGGTTACTTAGCAGAAATGCCATAACTACAACGTTTTCTTCAGATATCTCCCGCGAAATGTTTTGCAAAATACTGCATTCGCGTACCACTTGACATTCATAAACAGGAAAGCCAATGTATTTTTTATCACATTTGACGATCAAACATATCGAAAGGGGTGCTACTATTAAGATTTCTCACAATCAGAGCTATCACTAATGTTTGGCAACGACTTCGCAACCGTGACCTGTGTTAAAAAATAAAATCAAATGATGGGATTTTACGTGCCAACACAACGATCTGATTATGAGGCACACCGTAGTAGGGGACTCCGAAAATTTGGACCACCTGGGGTTCTTTAATGTGCACCTAACTTTAATTACACGGGTGTTTTCGCATTTCGCCCCCATCGAAATGCGGCCGCAATGACAGAAGTTGGGAAGCACTAAATTGCAATAATTCACAAGACACTCAA
This sequence comes from Dermacentor silvarum, assembly GCF_013339745.2. NCBI lineage: Eukaryota > Metazoa > Arthropoda > Arachnida > Ixodida > Ixodidae > Dermacentor > Dermacentor silvarum. Next base: position 25,035,556 of record NC_051164.1, read on the forward strand.
GATAAACAGTACGCAAGAAATAATAAATAGCTAGGAACTCTATACACACGAGAAAAGACGCCCACAGAACCCAGTAATCAGTATGAAATTGTAGCATAATCCCTAGATGAAAAAAATAAAGCCGCGTCAAAAAAATATAATTACCAGGAAGGCACAAAAAATAACCAAGAACAGCAAAGACGTGTGTGAGGCACTGAAGAGTGCGAGCTACCTGCTGAAAAATACACTGACAAAAAGCTGTACACGGAAAAAAAAGACGTCAACATCGGACGGGGTCGAACAACTCGATCTTTCAATTGTACTGTACTACGCAGCTGAAACACCAACAGCGGAGTGCGTAGTTTTTGTTGAGCTTAGCGAAAAGCAGAAGGCGCGATGATCGACGACGAACTCTCATGCGTCATAAACACCGCTCGTCGCGACCAAAGCTAAATGGCCTTATTCAGCCCAGCTTCCATAACAACGAGTAAATCAGCTTGCTTGGCATTCTCACTGAAAATGTTGATGATGTTTGCTGCATTTGAAATAAAATGTTTAAGTATAGTGACTGAGCCTATTTTGAATAACGCTGTAAACGTTTAAACAAAAATTGTTAAATTAGCAATGATTGAAAGAAATTAAAGCCCAGAACCAAGTTTTTGACTTTGTAACTCAGTAATAAATAGACTCTATAAAATTCTTAAACTGAATCTACTGAAATTTACAATAAGAAAGTCGATGGTTACACACTGTTCTCAAGTACATATCTAACATGACAGTAGGACATTTGCGAAACCCTCGTGAGCATTGTAACTTCTTTGGGTAACCTGTGAACTCATCCATTTGTCAGCTTTAGATGCCCTGACACAAGCAGTATACAGAACAGTAATACCTGCTTTTTCTACAGAGTTGCGTATTTGTGAACTATGTGTTTTCTTTTTATACTTACTCCTCTGTGGTCATTTTCAAAAAAAAAGTGTAATGTCCTTGATGAAATGTCTGCTTGCAAAAGTTGATGGAATTTTCATTTCTCTATCAAGTGCAGAAGCTTTTGTTCAAACAGGTCACGCGGGTGTCTCGTGGTGACACTTTTGCCTTTGCATGCAGCTTGGGGATGCAAGTGGCCTGAGGTAAAGCTTTCTTTTAAAAACGAGCTTTAACATGAAAGCTCGTACCTAAATACATAGGAAATCGAACCCACAACCTCCCGCAGCCGAGGCGGGCGCTCTACAACTAGGCCACGGCAAAATGTGTCTGTTTAAGAAGCTCTAACAGCTCTAGTTTACAGAACTGAGACATCTGGTCTTAGTGCAAAAACATAGATTTATAACCTTGCGATTGTATTTCTTTAAAGATAGCAATTCTCGGCAATTTATGTAAAAATTCGATGTCCTAAATAAAATTTCTGCTTACTAGAATAGCTCTAAGAACCTTCTCTCTCACATGCTACAACTGTCATTCAAATTGGTCCAGCAGTTGTCTCCGAGAATCATTTCTGCTTTTTACGTGCATTTCAATAGGAAAACTCGAGTTCACCCCCAGGTAAAGCTTCCTCGTAATGTCCGCTAGGTAGCCCGGACACCATAAAGCTACCAGATTCTAGAAGAGTAGCTATAAGCCATTTCGTCATCAGCAGATAAACACATTTTGGAGATGATTCACATATTCACTGCAAAAATCAAAACTATTTGATTGCGTTATCAACAATAAAGAAAACGTGCTCAGAACTTGATAAATCAGACGATGACTAGGATCTCATAAGAAAGAGCCCTTCAGACACATAAGGTGTAACACAATGCTTGAATAAATAGCGATGCACATTTTGTGAAGGGCTTTATTGTCATTGTGCTGAGGGATAAATTCATCCGCCTGTCTCACTCGAAGCACAGCATTGCGCAAGTCATTCGATAAGGCGATGGGAATCACTTCGAGACTAAAATTCATTACATCGGCTGTTAGTGATGCAGTCGGGTGTTGCTTACTACGTTATAGGAGATATCGTTTACCTACTTACATAAATTAAAGGGCCTAGCACTGATCCTTGCGGTACACCTGATCAGAAGCCAAATGTAGCAATATTGGCAAAGCTGAAACTGATCAACTCGACCAGTTCAACAGAAATCTGTAAATCCAGCCAAATAAACTAAAGCTACGCAAAAGATAGCAACACGAATAAATGAACTAAGGCATGCGCCGAGCGCAAGGCGACCGCGTCCACCGATACCATATATGGAAACAACGCGCTGGCGCGGGCTTCGCACGGCGCCTGCGCTACTTCGCCCATGCCGCCGCCGCTAGAGAAAGCGCACGAGAATGCGCGGCGCGCGAGAAACTCATTCTCATGCTCGCTCTTTCTTTCTGAGCAATAAGTGACGCAACCGGTGAAATTCAAAACACCTGAAGAGCTGCGCTGAAATTTGGCGTAAGGCAGCATTGTAATCACCGGTGTTTTTTTTTTTTCTTTTTTTTTTTTAATGCGAAGCATTTCTTGGCGAACATTTGCTACTTTGACTGTATCTATGTATCTATCTATCTAGCCGCCTATGACTTGGTACTCTCATGGTCGTTTCATTAACTTGGTATGTACCAAAATTGGACAACTGTGACAAGAGTATATGACGAACATAAATGATATGTCATGACATGAATATCATGACATGCGTGTCATGTAGGTCATGAAACAGACGCCTACGTCTTGGTGCTCTCATGGTCGTTTCGTTAACTTGCTATGTACCAAAATTGATGTATTATGACAGGAGTGTACGACGAACGTAAGTGATAGGTCACGACAAAAATGTCATGACATGCGTGTCATGTAGGTCAGGACAATGACCCAGCAAAAAAGTTTAGCATTCAAAAGCCACTCAAATGAGTTCAGGCGTGGGTACTAAATGAAAGAAACACTACAGGATGCTGGTAGAAGTAATAGTCATGAGCATGACTCGGCAAAAATGACAATGACTCAGCGAAAATATTAACACTCAAAAAGCCACTGAAATTGCTTCGGACGTGGGGACTAAGTGAAGGAAACACTACAGGATGCTGGTAGAAGTCATATTCATGAGCATGACTCATCAAAATGACAATGACTCAGCGAAAAAAGTATATCACTCAAAAACCATTGAAATGGGTTCGGACGTGGGTACTAAGTGAAGGAAACTCTAAAGGATGTTGGTAGAAGTCATAGTCACGAGTATGACTAAGGCTTTCGCCGTACGGTCTTTTAGGTGTAGCTAAAGGTACTCCTGAGGACTCATGACATGAATGTCGAGACATGCGTGTCATGGAGGTCATGAAAGAGCCGCCTACGTCTTGGTGCTCTCATACTTGTTTCTTTAACTTGGTAGGCTCCCCGCACACTGCTTCGCATACATCGATTCCCACAGGGCGTGGGATCTGCCGGCTTTCAATCGAACAGAAAAGGACATCGCACAAACTGCGTCAAGACTGACTGACGGTAGATTTCAAACGCGGCGCTGTAGAATTCCGTGACGCCAATACTATGGCCCAAAACACACACGTAAATACCAATCCTTGTTCGTCATATCGCTCTGTACGGTAGAGCAGCTGCACATCCCTGTACAGCACTTCACACTGAAACACCGTGGCATCTTGGGAGACCAAAAAAATTGCGCGCTGTACTGAAGACCAGGACATCATTCACTGACACTCTCACTGACGTCACTGCTATCGAACTAACGTCAGTGGCTCCACGTGCAGCTACATTTTATGTGACGTCACTTGGGTATATTTTGCGTGCTCGGAAAAACTTCTACGTAAAAACACAAACACTGTAGAAACAATATCATTGGGCATTTTGAGGCCTGCCTTTCAGCGTTGGCTAAAACGAAAAACGAAGTTTTCAGTTTTCTATCATTGAACTTTATTGCCCAGCTACTTGCGTTTCAACAAACAGCCTAAAAAGTAATGCCGATTGTACGCGATAAGGTGTTGGTCTTATTTGCAAAGGAAGCATAAGCTCTGAAATCTTTGTTTCAAGTTACGTGAAACAGTCAGTTGATGCCTTACGGTGTAACCTGGTTGCTCAGCTGGGACTGACTAATATGTACATGCAGCGGTTATTTCTAATCAAGTATGTTCTTCAGTCCATATTCTGCTGCAAAATAAATTTTCTATGCCTTCTTTAAAAGTGCCGTTCACTGACGACTACTGAAACTGTGCGCGGTCTCTCACACCAAAATATTGAAGGGCTGTATTACTGCTTACATGACGGTAGCTTTGAGGCGTGCTGCACGCCAGATGCGTTGGAAATCTCCGTTGGCGTCCTGACGACACATCACACATTATTTGCAATTTAGGACAGCCATGAACAGATAAATAAGTTGGCTTTTCACAATCTTGGCTTTTCCACGCATCAAACATCTCTCAACACGGTCGCTCATACTAAAGCGGTCTTGAAGTTGCATTGTGCGTCCAATCTTCGTGGCTGCTTTGTAACGGTGAGAAAAATGTAATCATTTAGCTTCAGCTAAGATCAGGTTTTGTTCAGGCGAGCTGTGTGCCTTAATAATTGTTTTCCCCCAGGATGAACGGTCAGAACTGAGGAAAGGCAGGGAGGTCAACCAGAAGAGCATCCGGTTTGCTACCCTGCACTAGGGGTAAGGGAAAGGGGAAATAGAAAGAGAAAATAGGGAGAGAATGAGCACTGAGTATACGTGGGACGATGTACAGGGACACTATAGGCGGTCTCTTAAACCGGTACACTTCAAATACTGTACTAATGCTCGCAACGCTTTTTGTGCCAGTGACGGGTGTAGCCACGGTCCCAGTATCTTTGACTCAGAGAACGGTCTCGAGTCCAGCCGGTTTAAAGTTGTCCTGGGAGAGAGGCATTGTACGTCGTAGCGAGGACAGGTACACAATAGGTGCTCGATGGTTTCCTCGCACAAACAGGAGTCGCACACATCAAACAATAGCCGGGGAGAAAACACAGATGCTTACATTGTAACCTGAAATAAATAGACGATATGGAAAACCTCTGCAGACGATTTGCCGAAAACTAGGTGGGGTGATGAAATTAGGAAATGTGCAGGTGGAAATTGGAATCTGCTAGCGCAAGACAAGGGTAACTGGAGACCGCAGGGATGCCTTCGTCTTGCAGTGGATATAAAAATAGGCTGTTGGTTATGATAATGATGATGACGCAAAACCTGCAAGTCCGCTTCACCACACACCTCCTTTGATGTAATCAAGATCGCGAACCTCGAGCCAAAATCGCACTTGAAGTTTAAGAATGCAGGATGGTGACATCATTCCTGCCGGCGCCCATTTCCCGCACAGTCCAAGCTTTCAAAACGCGTGTCTCCGCGTTAACAGCGCTACTAGCGTGAAAGCGGCCATATTGGTTAGGGCAAGTTAGCTGTGTGGGAAAGCCCACTTAAGTACTTTCGCATATCGTCAATTATGTGAGAAACATTGTTTGTCGAATGTATCGAGCTTTACAGTCCAGTCAGAGGAAGCTGTTCTGCATTAATGTTGCGTTATGAATAATCCTGCTCCTAGTATCCGAGGCTGTACGGTGAGTTTATTTGCTATAGAAATTACATGGGCACGTTCGGTGCCATCGGCGCCACCACCGAGCTGTCACGATATCGACAGTGCATGTGCAGCCCACGCGTGTACGGTTAGAACTTCTCTAGAAACACAAGACTTGTGGAGTGCGTTTGCCTGCAAAAACGACGAAGACCTCTCGCTTCGCTCAATCGGCTCTGCAGTGGCGCCGGGGTTTCTGCTTTCCGCTGTTGGTCCGAGCATTGTGAGCGTCAATGGTGAACGCCAAAACGCAATTGTGAATAGTTTCGGCGGCGCTCTTCACGCCAACGCTGTGAGGCGCCAGACAGCTGCCAGCGTGTTGTTTCTGATGCGCGGCACAAGTATCTCGGCGTGATGTCTCGCGCCATCTTGCCAACGCATATTCGCCGTATGCGGAGCTTCAGGTCAACGCCACACGCTTGCTATCACTTTCAATGCTTTGTTCTTTGAACGCAAATAGCCAATTTTCTATATAGATTAACATTTCAATTCAAAGGCTTTTGCTTATATAAGGCGGTCGCCAGGATGAATGATAATAAACTTCGACTGACCACTTAAGTCTTGCTTTTGGGCTGAATTGATGTCTGCCTGACTGCAATACTGATCAGTGATGTCTTACGTAATTTAAGCCTACGTTACCGTGAAGAGAAGGATACATCGATATATTCGCTGACCACCTCAATTAGCTGTCAAGTTTGCCCCTCGTGCTTCTCGTCTTTCAACTTCACTTGGACGCACTTCTGAGCCATGCTCCCGTTCCTCGACGCTCGTGCTCTCGCGAATCGAATAAACCCGGTGGCTTCTGTTTGCGGGCCTGATCGGTCACACAGGTGTCTGCTTAGCATACGACACGCCCATTATCTATAAGACCTGATATAGGTACTAATAACAAGGCTGTATGAACTTCCAATTCCCTTAATAAATATTATGGTGAAGTTTTAAGACTTATCACAGCTTAATATATTATGGTATTTTATGGTTTTACGTTTTTCCTGACAACGAATCTGCCAAATTTGTCGGAAGATATGTAGTCGTACCATTTAGAAGTGAACTTCTTAACAAAGGTAGAATGAACACAGATAGAAAGCGCACACACCGCACTTGGCAAGCACATTTTATTGTAAGTTCAACGCGACTACTTTATGTTCAACGTGATGGCCATATAGGGTCATGCTTAGCACCAATTCTGACGAATTTGTTCATGGCAAAAGGGGATCGCGCGCTGCAGACCAAGTTGCCACTTTTGAACGTTGGAGTGCGCAAAGCCTTGTCGATGTTTTCTTGCTCTGCTTTAATATTTTATCGTTTAGAGGCAAGAAACGTGGTCTCAGCATTCAAAAAGACGTTCCTACGTTCATACGTTTTATTTGCATATGAAATGCCGGAAATTCAATGCATAGGACTTCCGGACATCGCAATACCACAATGTGAGAACCGCACGTGCTGAGGATATATGACCAGAGGGTATAAATGATTTCAGAGTTAGGACTAAAGACGCCCGATGTTAGTCAGAAGAAGTGTAGCATATTCTAGCATGTTAAACCGTTGCGAAACGTAATATGACTGCGCTGTGGCTTTCAGTTTGATGGTCGAAATTGAAAGTATCAAGTTAAGCCGCTACCCAGAAGCTTTGATAGTGGATGGATGGACAAAACTTTTAATTCAAACTAACAGCTGGTGGTTTCTTCATTTCCAGGAGGCGACGGCAGTTAGTCCGTCCAGTGTCCCTCATCCCTGGCGGCTTCCTCTGCCCGCCTTGCGACCCAGACCTGCTCGCCCGGGTCGTGGTAATTTGCAAGCCCTGTGGACTAGTAAGGATAGCTTTACTGGCACAGCCCCATAGTATGTGAAAGTGGTCGGATAGGGGGACTAGGCACAGTTTGATAGTGTATTTGGCATAAAATGTCGTCAAAGAATCAACAACAAACAGATATAGCTTTAAATAGCTTAGATTTTACCAATTAATTTTGTGGCGTGCGTTTTCTTATTCACTTGCTATGTAACTCTGTTCCTCATGAGCTTCCTTGAGCTTTGATTGTAATAATTAAACTCGGCTTACTCAATGCCCTTTGCACCTGTAAAGTATTTTTACATAAACCAACAAATAAATAAATAAATAAACAGCAATCACGACATTCCTGTGGTTTTAACGGCACCTTTCAATCTAATCAGCCCTTGTCACAAAATTAGCAATGGTAACCAGGAACGCAATCGCAACGATTGCTATGCGAAACATTAAAAACAATTGTGACATGCGTGAAATAAGTCGTTTATAGCATTTTACTTTCTCGCGGCAAATAATTTATACGGCAAACCAAAAAAGGCGGGAAGGCTCGTCTTCTTCAGCATAATCTGGATTCCAAGCACAATTAAGTTTCGAGTTGTAACATGTGCGCGTGTCATCCGAAGTTAGCACAAACATCATAGCACGCTCCAAAGATATTAATTAAAAGTGCATTCAACAAGAGACAAAGGTAGCTAAAAAGAAAACAATCAAATAGCTAAGACAGTAGGCAAGTTAAGCATTGCATTTTCAGAAGGCTCATTCGTGAAAAGCGAAAAAGAATGAAGTACACCACGTTCGATAACCTCGCAATCTCAGTGATCGGCGCCGACACTTCGCCTGCGTGATTTTCGCTTACTCGCCAGGCGTCGATATACGATAGCATGCAAAGCGTTTTTAACAAAAAAGCGTTGTTGTTTTTTCTGCAGGTGTTCCGCTGACTTACCTTCCACATAAACTACGTCGTCGCTGGACATAGTGGCATCTGGCCAGACTGCCTCAGGGCAAACGTGTAGTCATTTCTAGACCATTTGCCTTTTCACGAGAAGCAAACGATGTTGTAGACTTTCGCCTACCTTCATCTCACCTCGGCAGCACATTTCGGGTGTTGTCTGAGCGTTCAGCGTTCTTCTTGAGAGTGGTTCTCGAAGTCGTAGGAAGATGGCCCAGCCTATACGTTAGCACGATAGTGACTCGCCCTTGTCACTATTTGGGATTCTTGTGGCTTGAGGCAACACGGGCTCTCCGTTCGTGGCAGGTCACATCTTCAATCTAGTGCACACGCACGCACACGAATGCGCGTAGACACTTAGTTTCATTAGACATAATGGTACAATATAAACAACAACACGAAGGCACACGTGTTGTAATTTACGCGCCTCAGTATTATTGGGAAACGCTCAAAGACGAAAACTCAAAACACATGCACAGAAGCTTGCGACTTAAGACGATTGAAACGATCATTTGTGTTCACAAATGCTCGAATGTCGCAAACGGGTGTTGTCATTTGCTCGGATTGGCACTGATTGAGGCAGCATGCCAACATTCATTGTCTTTTTTTTAGACTATATACAGATCTTATAAAATGACAATGACATTGTGAACGTGACTTTCAGCATGGAAGCTCCTAGGCGAGAGGGACACATTTTGACGATAATAACGTCAGTTTCAGAAAACTTTGGGGGCAGTAGTTTATGTAGCTATTGTGGGGGCACTCACCTTTTAATGCACCCCAATCTCTTAAGCATTTTGAAAATCAAATCTTATTCAAAGACATTCATCATCCAATTTTGACGCTGAATCCAGGCGATATCGACCAGCCATGGTGGCTTAGCGCCTACGGCGTATCGCTGGGATATCACGGCGTATCGCTGGCCGCACTTCGATGGGGGCGAAATGCAAAAACGCCCGAGTACCGTGCATTGGGTGTACGGTAAAGAAGCACAGTTGGTCAAAATAATCCGGAGTCCCCATTTACGACGTGTCTCATAATTATACCGTGGTTTTGGCACGCAATATCACTGAATTTCCGGTGGACCATTAGAGTTACAGAATAGATACCAAGAGAAGGAAAGCGCAGTCGAGAACGGCACAAAACTAGGTGGGGGGATGAAGTTAGGAAATCTGCAGGCGCAAGTTGGGATCAGTTAGCGCAAGACAGGGGTAACTGAAAATCACAGGAAGAGGCTTT
>NC_051164.1:25045161-25069901 GCF_013339745.2 Dermacentor silvarum
TGTTGCGAGTATACAGAAATTCGGTGGCCAGCATTTGTTACCTTTTAATGCTACGCGTTGAACGCAAGTCTGAGATTTATAGACAATTTTGTTACACCAGAAGCAGTTATGAAGAGGCAGTGACTAAAGTGAAATGAGTTGAGACTGTACGTTGTTGCGAGTATACGGAAATTCGGTGGCCAGCATTTGTTACCTTTTAATGCTACGCGTTGAACGCAAGTCTGAGATTTATAGACATGTTGTTACACCAGAAGCATTTGTGACAGGTTCATTTTGCAAATCTGACACTGCTGCTCGGCCCAAGTGTTTAGGCTAGATATGTCTCTGAAACCATGCGGTTGCCAGCAAGAAGTCGAACCCTCAGTAGTTGTGCGGGACACTGAAATTGAAATAAATCATTGAGGTGCCCAAAATCAAGGAGGCTTATGGTGGATTTTTTTATGTGGAGGTGCTTCCCGGACTGACGAAGAGAACATTCTGCCTGTACTTAAAAATATGGTTCAAAACATCGCACTGCACAAGATAATGTAGTTTTCCTCTTTAAGGTACACAAGCTTTGCTCTAATGCCTATACTATAACCTAGGAACTCCAACTGGGACTTCAGCGGATTGCTTCATGGTTTCAATTGGAAGTTGAAATAAACGTATGGTTTCAGCGATCAGTATATATAGGTACCTCACCATAGCGACGACCGGTTGGTGAGTTTGTGAAAGAGATGTTCCGTAGCAGAAGGAAGGCTGGGGCATTATATGAACCATCCCATCGCTTTTATGTCTTGGCTCTCGACCTTAAATGGAAGCTTTCGTTCGGGAGGTAGTATTCGTATTGTGTCGTAACCAACGTGCCGATTTTAATGAGGTTCATTGCATTTAGATGAAAACGCTAGCGGCAAGTAACTGGAGGAAGTGAATTTTCAATTCATACCCCCAATATCGCAAAACTTCAAAGAATTGAAGTACCAAGTTTACGGTTCTGTAACTAAGCAATACAAAATACATGATACTTCAATTTTGTAAACTGCATCTAATAACACGTCTGAAGTGTACAAAGATGACATACATTATACGTAAGCCTCTTCCTTTTCGGGATTTATGTTTCTGAAATTCGGGAGGCTCTTCACGTGGAAGAGCCAACGATGGGTTGGCGGGAGCTGCGCTAACGAACTCTGGGCAATACAGTATTAGTCAGGGCCACTGTGTTCACAGTTCACAATACCTATTCTCACGAGGGAACTTTCGTGTTTTCCTGCGTCCATAATAGTTCATAGTACCAACTTACATGCCACCGTGTGCGATTTTGCCATAAAATAGTTTTTTGTTATATATTTTTTACAATGGTCGCGTCGACAGCAGTAATTTACGAGTATTCATTGTTGTCGGTTTTAGACCGAAATTGATTTCAGAAGAAAACAAAGTAGCCAAGGTTGATTTGCGGTTCGTGGCATCTGGCTGTCTGACCACTTTCGCCTCGTCGAATTACACAACTTGAGGCCTCCTAGTGCACATAGGACCACGAAAAAGGAATTAAAAATTCGAGGACGCTTAAGCTTTAGCTTTAAGAATGAAATGCGAAAGAATTATCGGGACCCGTTCGCACGCATTTTTCTTTATGAGTAGGCTTCACTGCAACCGAGAACGTGGGAAAGCCAGCTTACAAAGACCAGCCTTACATGGATCCCCTTAAAGTCGGTCTAACGTTCAAACAAGTGCATTGCTCGGAAGACATCTTTACAGGGGCACTATAAGCCGTTGTATATTAAAATGTGAAGGCCCTAGGACCTTGTTAAATTATTTTAATAATTGCTGTTACCACGAGGCTCACGCGTGTCTAACATTTGGAGGACGCTTTAGCGTTCCAACCTCCCTGAACGCTTGTCAGGCTTCCCGGCAGCTGCAGCTTTCTTTTTTTTTTCACCTTGGCCTCTGCGCGCCGCTACTGTTTTACGCGGCCGTGGAGCCGAGCACCATCTGGATTGGGTTACCGCAAGTAACCTACGCGAGTGCACCGCTGTTGTTATTGTAGAAATGCTGGAAAAAGGGGTTTGTGCTTGAATTTCCTCGTAACAGGATTGTGTTTTCTCGTACATTAAAATTACAATCCGACGCTATCGTGTCTGTAGGTTGTAGTTAGGCCGTACTTTACGATTTTTCTGGCAAATTTTAGTTTGAGAAATTCAATTTTTGTTGACTAAGACCTTGCGCCACGTGGAGGGCCTGCATGGTCGGGGTGGTTCGGGGTGAATTTCTTCGCCACGGACGCCGATGCCTACGCCGACATCGACGCCAGATGTTCTGCGACATAGACCCCTTAACTCTACCACGTTAAAATGAAGCTTGGAACAAAAAACACGCACAATGTTAGCGTAGAGCTATGTACAGTGCAGCAATAAGGCCTAATCAGCGCAAAAAGACCGCCTAGAACGTGTACGCCTCAAAGCGTAAGCGGAACTGAGAATTTACTCAACCAAATATGTTGGCCGTTTCCGCAGACAGTGCATTTTAAAAATGCGGGCCGATCCCAAAGGTAGTGCAGTCTAAACAACAAACGCGATGGTACACTATAATTCGCCCAAGAAGGCGCTGTCTTTCTTCATTATAAACCACCTGTTAACTCCCCTTTTCTATCTCCAGGCACATTCGAATAGGGCCAGACATTCGGTCTCCGACACTGACTACACAACACGTTCGGACTATTAGGCGCATGCGTGTCAGAAATGCTCCCGTTATTTTTAGCACGGCGCACGCATTTTACATGTTATCTACTGAAAGTGTTAGGGAACAGAGCGTTTCTCTTCTTCATAATCGTCACTGCTTCCTCCGAGATTCGGCCTCTCATGTAGTTGCGTACTGTGGTTTAGGAGTCCGTGAATACTACGACGGCGTCAGTGCTCGTGGTGGTGGTGAGGGCGATCGCCACCTCTTCCACTGTCTCAGAGTTCCTCACCAAGCTTGACGGTGGCCCACACGAGTTCTTTGCCTCTAGAGTCTACCACGCTCAGGGCATAAGCGGTTTTGCCCGAGTATTGCAATGCGTTGACGTAGCGAGCATTTGATCATGCTTGTGCCTTCTTCGGATGGCGTCGACTCGAGCGAGCCGGTGTCGCCGATGATGCTCGGGATGCATGTGGCATGATAGTTTGGCGATGCTCAGGGATTCTCTTAGGTATAGCGGCATGTTGAACTTGCGGTCCGCGTTGGGTATGTAGCGTTTTGCAAAGCCGAGGAGTGCAAGGTTTCATCTCCCCGTCAGCGTGAGCTTCAGTGTCTTGGGTTGGTTGGTCTTCTCTTCCACCAGCTCTTGCCAGGTGTTATGAACACCAATTTTGATAATTAGGGTGGTTGATGAGACGGGTGGTAGTCGCATGGCGAGCCTCGTAGTTTTGCGGATGCGTACGTTTAGCTTACCGACTTAACAGTTCTTGAGAGCGAGGTATTGCGCTCATCAGTAGAGCTGGAACGACTCTCAAGGTTTCTTGCTCCTTGAGACCGCTGCACCTGCGTCACATGGGTACCAGGGCAAGAGGGGCTCGAGGGAAACATAGCGGCACCCATCGCGGCCCGCGGTCACGTCAGCCGGGCATCTCTTGGCGCCTGGCGAGGCCCCCCGGCTGCCTGGCGATGCAGCGGAAGCGGAGGCCGTACCCCACACGTATAACGCCAACCTCCAACACTACCGACTGGGACGCAGACTGTACACGCCACCTCACCCAAAGCTGACCAAAGAGGAAAGCACCGAATTTCAAAGACTGCAGAGCAACACCTACACCCATGGCATCTTCGTGCATCGGATCCACCCGACGCTATACACCTACAACTGTCCGCTCTACGATGCGCCAGACACTCTGGCGCATCTACTACTCTAGTGCCCATGGCGCACGGAATACCCGGTTACCAAGCATGCAACGACCGAAGGCATCGACCTCCTGGCCGAGATGTGCGAGGCCAAGACCTCCACCCCGGACCTGGACGACCAACGACGACTTGTTGCTAGAGCGCGGGAGGCGATCGCATCCATATGATTCCTGTAATGATGTACCCTGAAGGTGAGGGACCCTCAGGGTCACCCACCTAGGGTGACCCTGAGCTCAAACGCCCGGGAGCACTGTTCTGGAAATAAAAGTTTATTTTATCATTACCACTGCGCAAGTGCCAACACTTCGGAAATGGCTACGTATTCAGTGTGTATTGATTGTGCGGGTGGGCAGGCTGTGGATTGATATAGGTTACAGTCTTTCTGCGGGGCAACTTGCGGATCAGTTTTGTTCTGTGCAACACACGCCGACGTATGCCTATGTACCACAAAGCTTATGCACGGCAAAAAATATTTCCAAAAATTAAATTCTGAGGTATGACGTGCGAAAGCCACGATAATATTACGAAGTCAGCTGCAGTGGGGGCTCCAGATTGCTTTTGACAACCTGGGGTTCCTTAACGTGCACCCAGTGCACGTTACACAAGTGTTTTTGCATTTCACCGCTATTCAATTGCAGTCGTCGTGGCCGGGATTTGATCCCGCGTCCTTGGACTTAGCAGGGCATTGCGAAAGCCACTATACACCGCCATGGCAGCAGCTAAGCTCGTTAATGTGTATATGGCAGAACAAGGGACAAGGCTGAGATAAATGGGATTACTAGTCATTAGTAAATACTGCTGAAGGATGCAACTGGCATCTGATGATGACATCAACAATAGTGATATGTATTTTGTGTGCTAATTTGACTTCATCATAAATACTATATTGAGGAGCGTATGATAGCGTTTAAAACAAACATTCTGTCCAAATTTGCCAAAATCAATATTGTTTGGTGTCAAACAAAACAAATATACTCACCTTTGATCATTCTCCTTGTAACATTCCTCATATTTATAAGCTGTTTCTGTTAATAATTCTTTAGTAGCGCTTACGCATCGTCGTTGTACCTGTCCACCAGGGACGCCATAATAGTCGCTGCGCTGAACCGTCCAAATTTTGTCAGTCGTGTTTAGGAACTGCAGAAAAAGAAAGACTGCTGTAATTTGCTGCTGGCGTCACACTCTGACGAGTTGCTTTGGAGATCGCAATGTTGATTAGGCTGGATAGGGGTCATAAGTACTAGGCAATCAACGCATGGTACAGGAAGCCTATTAGACAAAGTAATGATTCATGATGATTCAGCTTAGACGATGTGTACGGATTAGATGGGCATTAGACACAAACATAGGTAGGTAGGTAGGTAAAAACTTTATTTGTGTCCGGCAAGTCCATAGGGTGGACTTCACCCTGTCTAGGCGTCTGCCACGAGCTCTTGGGCTTTGGCGGCGTCGTCGGGCTGAGCTGAGAATCACAGCACACTAACGCGTGCGGAGGCTGTCGCTTGAGGCTGTCTCCCCGTTGCTGCTCGTCAGCCCTTGTAATTACCACAGCATATGCTCGAGTTGCTCTTGAGCCGCAAAACTTGATAGGTTCTTTTTTTATTTCAGATACAGTGACCTTCAGGGCCATTAGGCGTTACAAAAAGGAATGGCTCAACAATTTCACATAAATTACAAAAATTACAAAATCACATTGTGTCAACATCTACTTAGTTCAAGAACAAGTGATTTTGTAGCATCGACATGAATATGGTGTAATCGTGAATACAAAACTATCGACGCAGGCACATTGTTCAATTCTTAGGAAATCTTTTCTTGGAATAAATAAATACCCTCCCCCCAAGGAATGTCAAGGTAAAGTTAGTCCTTTAGAATGGAGCACTAACGTTGTCACAGTGGTCAAACAGGAGCGATGTTCAACCACTGACTGACTGCTTGAGGTTCTCCTTCTAATTGTGAAAGGCACATAAACGGGATGCACGGTGCCGCAACTCAAGGTGTGGAAAGTCCGGAGCTAAAGTAAGAGATTGCACTTTTCGTATGAGCCAATATTGGTTTTGCGGCAAACGGTTCTCCTGATGTCAATCATTTTTTGGCAATATCAGATGGAGGCTAGGGTTGTGCTCATGAATAAGAAATCAATAGTGTTGCACATTGATATAATACCCGAAACCAAGCCTGACATGTTTGCGAACGTTTGATGAAGTCCTAATAAATGAAGTCATAAAAACATCAACTACTCTCTGGCATCCCAACGAAAGCAAATGCACCATTGGAAGCTGAAATGTGAAACCTTTGGGTTTTCTTTTTTCTTCATAAGAAGAAATTATGTTATTGCGATAGCAATTATATGGACACTCAAAAGCAGATTTCCGCCGTCGCCGTCGCCGTGAGGTTCCGTATGACGTCATTTGGAGAAGAAATCGTTGCCGCGCGCCGAACGCTGTATGTGCGAGTGAAAGGGCGCGAGGGGCGCGTCTTTCACGGGGAGTGAACGCACGGCGGAGAACAAACGCGCGTTCTGAGCCGTGCTCGCTTAAGGGCTGCAGAAGTAGGCGTCTCTGTTCTCCTTCACAATCACCATGTATGTAGAGCAAACGCGCCTTCTTCCGACGAGCGAGAGGCCGTGGGGGAGGGGGAGGGAAGGGAGGCGACGTTTAGCTGCGGCACGCAGTGCCTATTTATATCAGAGGCTCCGGCAACAGTCACCAACGCCGCACGCATTTTGAGCAAACGCGGGCAAAACGCCGATGGCGTCGACAACAGTTCTGCGTGTTGCCGATGCTGCTGCATGTCCAAGTTTATACAGCTGATAAAGCTCATATCATTACTCCGTATAGCTCTCTACAAGTTTGCTATCGCAATTGATGCTTCGCCTTTCAGGTGAGGAGGAGGAGGAAAAAACTTTATTCTGACAGGGAATTTGGGACCTCCTAGGTCCCCTGGGTCCCCGCACGACCCCACCGCACTCAAACGTTCATGTTTAACATGTCCATGACGCTAGCAGCCCGGATGGCGGCGATCTTCTGCCTTGCCGGGTCCGTGGAGCGCAGTGAGGTCTCCCAGTCCTCCCAGGTTTGGAGTGGTGTCGGACCGCCAGGGGGAGGAGAAGCCGGACAGGCCAGGAGTATGTGGGCGAGGTTTGCTTTCGGCGCATTGCACAGAGGGCAGGAAGGTGGGATGGGTCTGTAGTGGGAGAGGAGGGATGGGGTAGGTAGGGTGCGCGTTTGCAGACGGCGCCACAGGTGTTGCTCCCTGGTAGTGAGGGAAGAGTGGGGCGGTGGGTATATTTGCCTCTCGACGCGAGCATTCGCGATGAGCTCAGCGAAGGTACACGCACGCTCCCTCGAGAAACCCCCCATAAGGTCCGCCTGTGCCCGGTTTCTCGACCCTCGGGCTAAAGAATCGGCGGCCTCATTGCCGGGGTTTCCCGAGTGCGCGGGCACCCAGATGAGCTCAGCGCTGCGGGAGAAGGCGGGGTTCTGGGTCAGTATGTGGAAGGTGGCAGGGTGAACTCTGCCCCTAGCATAATTTAGCAGTGCAGTTTTAGAGTCACTCAGGATGTAGGTAGCACTGGAGCTGCCGAGCGCTAGCGCTATAGCGATCTCTTCCGCTTCCTCTGGGTCCGTTCTCTGGGGTAGTTCCTTTATTAATGGAGGTGTGTTCAGTGTGTAAGCAACCGCTGTGGCTCCGTGGTGATCGCATGCAGCATCTACCCATATTGCGTTCTGTTCATCGCCGTACCGTTTATGAAGGGCTGCTGCTCTGGCTTTCCGCCGCTCCCGGTTTTGGTCGGGGTGCATGTTACGAGGGAGCGGTCGAATGCGTAGCGTTTGACGAATTTCCGTAGGAAGGGCGTTTAGGGAGTCATGATTTGCAGGGATGCGAATTTCGAGTTTTGAAAGTATATGCCTCCCGGTAGAGGTACTGGCTAGTCGGAGATATTGTGCCTGTAGGTGTGCTTCGGTTAGTTCTTGTATGGTGTTATGCATGCCTAACTCCACCAGTCGTTCGTTACTGGTGCTTTTGGGCAGGCGGAGCGCAGCCTTGGTAGCTTGTCTGATTATAGAATTTATTGTTTGGGTTTCGGTTATATTGAGGTTGAGGTAGGGGGTAGAGTACAGTACTCTACTCATGGTATACGCTTGCACTACTCGCAGAGTATCTTCTTCCCGCAGGCCGTGAGCTTTATTTGTTACTCTGCGTATTAGCTGCGTGGTAGCTGCTAGCGTGCTCTTTAGGCGTTTGATGGTTTCGGTATTTCTCCCATCTTGTAGCAAGTAGAGGCCAAGGATTCGAATGGTGTGGACCTGTGGGACCACCCTATTCTGCAGGTAGATTCTAATAGGAGTATGATACGTTCTACCCTTTGGCGGGATCAACAAAAGTTAAGATTTTTCCGGTGAGCAGGTGAGGCCTACCTTGGTGACCTCTTCCTGTATTACCATTGCGGCTGTTTGCAGCGTTTCTTCGATTTGCGCGTCCAATCCATATGTAGTCCACAGGGTAATATCATCCGCGTACAGGGTATGGTCAAGATGGGGAATTTGCTGTAGCTTCCGCGCGAGCGGAATAAGTACTGCGTTAAAGAGGAATGGGGACAGCACTGAGCCTTGCGGTGTGCCTACGTTCGCTAGTGTGTAGCTGCGTGTACGAAGGTTGTCTACGCACATGCTGGCCGTTCGGTTTTGCAGGAAAGCCTTTATGTAGTTGTATGTTCGTTGGTCAACTCCTAGGTCTATCATGGCCTTTAGGATGGCCTCGTGCGTGACGTTGTCGAAAGCCTTCTTGAGGTCAATCGCCAGTACAGCTTTAGTGTGCGCAGGTATGAGGGGGTCCAGAATAGCTGTTGTGAGTTGCAGCATGGCATCTTGCGTGGATAAGCCCGATCGGAAACCAATCATTGAGTGTGGGTATTGACCAGTGTCTTCCATGTGACCGTGCAATCTAGCTAGGATGACTTGCTCAAAGAGTTTGCCTAGGCTGGAGGTAAGGGAGATGGGGCGCATATTTTCTGGGGTAACTGGTTTGTTAGGTTTCGGTATTAGTATGACCCTTCCATGTGTCCACTCCTCTGGCAGTGTGCCGCTCTGCCAATGCTTGTTGAAGATACCGGTAAGTTCTTGCAGGGAGTTGTCGTCTAGGTTTATAAGAGCGGCGTTTGTTATGCGATCTTCGCCTGGCGTGGTGTTGCTGAGTCTATGAAGTGCTGCTCGGACTTCTTGTATAGTTATGTCCCTGTCTAGTTCATTATTTGGTGGGCCGGCGAAATCCGGCAGTGGAGTGGAAGTGCCCGGCGAGGTGTGTAGGCTCTTAAGTTTCTGTAGTAGCACCTGCGTGTCGTATTTATGGTTGTGTGTTAGTCGAGCGACAAGATTTCTAGTGTGTTGTTTACTTTTCATGGGATCAATTAGATGTTTTAAAAGATGCCACGCTCGAGCGGTACTGAGATTGCCTCTGAGACCCTCACATATCTGCTGCCAATTCTGTCTACAAAGTTGTTGGCTGTAATCCTGAATTTGCTGTGCCAGCTCAGATATCCTGCTTTGGAGCTTCTTGTTGCGTTTTTGCTTAGCATATCTTTTCATGAGACTTTCATGCGCTTCTATCATATGCGCCAATTTTGAGTCCATAACTGGGACTTGCTGTTCTGGCCTATATTCCTTGGTGCACGCCGCTTGGTCCTCGAGGACTTGCGCTGTCCAGGTTAGCGCATCCACCGGCCCTGTTTGTTGGTTTGTTTCCCGCCGTTTTCTAAATTTATCCCAGTTGATTAATTTATGCTCTATTCTTTTTCGAGACGCTTGGGGACCTGAGACTTGAACTTCGATAATATAATGGTCACTGCCTAAAGTATGTGTTGTTCTATTCCATTGAAGGTTGTGGATGCGTCTGCCCATCGTGAGATCCGGACTTGTGTCCATCATTCCTGTTGTACCTTGTCTGGTGGGGCATTCGAAATCATTGTACACCGTGAACTGGGACTGTTGAGCTTGTGTCATGAGAACCTCCCCTCTGCCAGAAGTTCTCTGGTATCCCCAATCGATGTGCGCGCAATTAAAGTCTCCGGCGACTATTATTGGTGTTTTATTTGCCGCTGCGGTAATTTGCGCTATTAGGTGAGCGCAGCGCGTTGCTGCCATACTCGGTGGATTATATATATTGGCGATGAGTAAGGAATCCTGTTGAATGTCGAGTGGGAGAACTTCAAGGACTACGTTTTGTACTATGTGGGAGAATGAAAGTTGCGTATGCCTTATGAACCGCTTGATAAAGGTGGACACAACCGGAGTAGTATCGTTTGGTGAGTGATAAGCAGTATATCCTGGGAGCGATATGCTTGTTTTAGGGTCCTGTAGCAGAATTAGGGCTGGTGGGTGTTCCTCATTTAGTATGAGTAGAATTAGCGCTTCTCGCTTACGGCGTATGCTGCGACAGTTCCAATGCCAGAGTTTTAAAAGGGGAGGAGTCTTAGAATTAGATGAATCACCTGCCATTTTGCTGCCCAGAAGTTTGGGAAGTGGAGGGGGGATGAGTGGTATGGGGTAGGGGCACCGCCTGCATTTGGTTGGTTGCCTCCGCCACCATTAGGCCTATCTGTGTCCTGAGCTGGGTACAGAATGTATCTAGCTTGTTCTCTAAAATTTTGAAGCGTTCGTCAATGAGGCTGTCGATCCGAGCTTCGAGAGTTGGGAATCGAGCCTCGAGTGTTTGCAGGCGCTTGTCTAGGAATTGCTGAAATTCATCGCGCATCTGCTGTTGGAAGTGTGCTAGTTTCGCTGTTAATCTCAGCTGTTTTGTCTGATTGCTCCAGCTCGGTTGTTTTGGCTGATGGCGGAGGAACGTCTTTTCTTTTCTTTTTTGTAGGTGGGGTGGAGGTTGAGGTTTCTGTGGGAGATGAACTCTGGGTGTCAAGGGGTAAAGGGTGACCAGTGGGTGGGTGTGAGGGTTGTGTGATGGTTTGGGTGACGGGTGATGGGTGGGGTTGGGTGATGGCCTGTCGCAAGCTTCTTACCTCCTCTCGAAGACGGATCATCTCCTCGTCCCGGGGGTCTGGTTTGCGGACGATTCGTTCTGCCCATGTGAGCTCCTCGGGGGCCTTCGGGGGGGCTGATGGATTCTATCTTGGAAAATCTTCTGGGTGTAGCTGGCGTCTTCCGGTTGTTTCCCTGTTTACCGGTGGCTTCGTTGTTTGTTGTCGCTTCGTTGCTTTGCACCATCCTGTTCCTGTAAGGTGCTCTCCGCCACACAGAATACATCGGGGCACGCACTGACGTGTTCTGTCTTCGCCGTGATCTTCGCCGCATCTTGGACATCTCGGTATTTTAGGTTCTGGACACACATCATATCTGTGTCCTGGGGCGCGACAGTTCGTGCAGGCCTCTGGTCGCGCCCTATAGGGCGTGCACAGGTGTACTCCCCCATAGTAGATGATTCTACGGGGGATGGGTCCCTGGGCAAAGGTTATCAGGATGGATTTAGACTTGCCCATGCGTCTTGCTAGTAGAATGCCTGCTTCCGGATTTCTCGCTTGTAGATCTTGCAGAAGCTCTTCTTCCGTTTCATCCCAAAAAGCATTCGATATCACGCCTCTTACTGTGTCCACTGCAGGGACTATGTACGCTGCCACCCCATACGCTTTTGCGTTTAGGGTAATGCTTCTGATTTTAACCAGGTTAAGGGCTGCTTCCTGGTTAGTGGTGGCTACTGTGCACGTGTTGTTCATTGGGTGCACGTGTAGTTGCACTTCTTCTCCCATCGGTATCTTCGCCGTTTCGTAGAGGCAGCGGAGCAGCAGCTGCGGTTGTATGTTGGGTAAGAATAGGCCTCCCTGTGAGCGGAAAACTACCTTAATCGCATGTTGTGGCAGTGGAGCCATTTGGCGACTTTTGCGCTTCACTTGCTGCGTGGCACGCAAGTGTACCGGGTTCGGGCGGTACGTCGGACGCCACGTCGACGCGGGGAGCGTTTCGGTGCGTTCCTCGGATGCCTTCTGTTTTCCGCGTACCCCGTTTGTATCTTCCATTCGGGCTTTTGACTGGGACTTGCCTTGATAGGTTCCGATGATCTTAGTCCAGTCTGCTGGGTCGTAGTCCTCTTCTCTGAGGGTAGTTCCTTCGACTTGTACTTCCATCATCGTGGGCTGCCGATGATTCGCCGAGCTAGGACTCGCGCCTGGCATGGCGCGGCCTGTACGGCGTGTCGGTCTTCTCTGTCCAATAAGTCACGTTTGCTGGACGATATGGTCGCCAAGCTTGGTGAGTGGCCTCCACTCACCTTCGGGTAGCTACACGGCGCGTTTTTTGAAACGAGATGACAATTTACCAGAAGGGCAGCATCGGTCTCACGGAGCCGATGTTGCATGCGTCCGCACTCGCCCGTTACCTGGACGCGTCCTTTCAGGTGAAACTGCGACAACTTTTTTGAGTAAGAAGGCAGAGAAATTTAGAAACTAATTTGTGCGTCTAAATTGATTAATGATTTCCCTTTTCCTGACTTTTATAAAAAACTAAATTCTCCATTATAGTTACTAAGTTTTCGAGTTTAGGCTTTAAACAATGGATTGTCAAGAGCAATCGTATGATAAAACTAAGGTCGAGCAACTGTTTTATCTGGTTTCGCTCGTACGAAAGTGTGGTGTCGCGGTCTACGGACCGACGAAGAAGAAAGCCAACCAGCCATAACACAACGAATGATTCCCGTTTATTTTATGACACCCAATTATATACATAGGGACAAAACTGCCGCAGATGTTCACAGGGTTTCCAGACGGGATAGCGAAACCAAAACTGACAACACAACATATTCCCCCCCCTTAAACAATTCAGCTGGTTGGTAAGCTGTTAGAGAGTTAGTATTCCTAGGTGCTTTGTACATTAACAACTCGCTCTCATAAGGGAAACATAAGACAATAAAAAACAGTGACCGGTCAACAGCACCAACTACAATTCTATGTAAAACACTTGAAAACTCCATTCCCTCCCCCCAAAATTATTTGTACAACATGTTCAAAACAACGTCAGCTATAGGAGAAGAAAAAATGTTAATAGAGTTGTCACACATGGTCGCCGTAACGTTTCGGAGGGTGTCTTGCCCGTGGCGGTTGGACGCGAACAGGAGCTGGACCCGGTTGCGGTTCATGGGGGCCCAGGTCGGGTGTAGCCCGGTCGGCCACAGCAGCAGTAAGAGGCACACCTGCTTGTGGCTCAGGCGTGTCTGGGTCGAGGGCAGCACGCGTGGCCACAGGAGCAAGCAGAGACGCACCCGCCGCTTGAGATGCCTCAAGAGCAGCTGGTAGCCCAGGGTTTCCCGGGGACGGGAACTTTGGTGTGTTATCCCCTGGTGCCTTCCAGCTCTACTCTGGACGCAGAGTACGGGGACCCGAAGGGACTTTGGCAAGCTTGGATGCAATCCAGGACCTGCCATCATCAAGGCTGAAAGACGACTGTCCGTGCTGCCCCAGCACTTTGCGGGGACTGCCAAACGAAGAGCCTCCCTTGAAGGTGACGGAGGGCCTCCTAACCCGGACAAAATCAGCAACTGCGATGCTGAGCTTCCTAGTGACTCGACGAACCCCAGTCCACTTCTTGCTGCTCTCTTGCTTATGCTTCACCCGACGACGCAGCTCACGGAGCTCGGTAGCTGGGTCGGTGAAGAAGGAAGACGACGGTGCCCGACGACGTCCAGACGTGTTCTCGGTAGCCTTCTATGCAGCAACAGAGCCGGGGCGACTCCCGTGTTCGGGTGTGGTGTGCACCGGTATTTGCCAAGGTATTCGATCACTGCTGGGCGAAGTGGTTCATGTTACAGCAAAGATGTCTGCACGAAGTTCTTCAAAACACGGTTGAATCGTTCTGCAAGTCCATTCGCCTGGGGGTAATACACCAGAAAGTGCCAGAGGCGAATTGCACGATCCTTCAGGAACTGCTTGAATTTGCGGGAACAAAACCGAGGGCTGTTGTTGCACACAATCTCGTCGGGGTAGCCCTCTCGAGAAAATACTGAGAGCAGAAAGGTTATCATAGTGCGCATCGACACCTTGCTGCAAAATTGTGCGTCAAGACACTTCGAGAAGTAGTCTACGAGGGTGATAGCGAATCGTGCAATCGTGCGGCACTCTTTCCATGGAACCGACGATGTCGATGGCGAACTTGTGCCATGGGCGCTCAGGAAGGGGCACAGGTTGCAGCGGAGTTACTGCAGTCTTCCCACTCTTGTCTACAGCCTGGCAGACTATAAAGTTGTGGATGGCAATTTCCACTTGCTTGAGCTTGCCAGGTCACCAAAAATGCTCTAGTAGTCGCGCCTTGGTGCGAATTATCCAAGGGTGCTCTTCGTGCATGGTGGAAATACCCTGTGGGGTAGAGGAAGAAGAAACAATGAGCCGTTCCCCACGCAAAAGCAGGTCGTCGGCCACAGACAGTTCTTCGCGCACGGCGAAGAATGGCTGAAGTTCACCCGGAATGGACTTGGGGGGGGGGGGGGGAGGAGGCCAAGATGATGCGATGCAAGCCTTGACTTGCTCCAAGGTAGCGTCTTCACGCAGGACCTACTGGCACTGTTCTTTAGTGAGGCAAATTGGAGCAATGAGAGACATGACCTCTTTGTTGAACGAAGCATCTTCATGCAAAAAAGACAGTGGAATGCGGAACAGTGCATCCGCATCTTGATTCTCTGACCCCTTGGGGTATTCCACCGTTTAATTGTAGCGCAGAAGACGCGCTGGCCAGCGTGCGATGCGAAGGGGGCTTCTTCATGAGCCTTGAGACGACAGAAGGGAGACCAAGGCTTGGTGGTTCGTACGAAGTGTGAAACGCCGTCCTCAAAGGTATGTATGCCAACGCTCGCAGGCGCAGACACACGCGAGTGCTTCTCGTTCCCCAACTGCATGCTTCCTCTCTGCTGGGCAGAGTGTGCGAGGTGCGAAGGCGATTGTGCGTAGATGGCGCCCATCCTTTCGTTGGAGAACGGCGCCAAGGCCGCAGTCAAAAGCATCCGTGGAGACAACCACCGGAACAGTGGTATTAAACATCAGAAGTACTTTGCTTGGTGACAGCAGCAGCTTGACCTTCCGAAAACTAGAATCGACGGCATCACTCCAGATGGAGGGTTGATTCTTGGGGAACAGTGCGCGCATCGGATCCACGACTCCAGTAAGACAGGGAACAAACTTCGCGCAGACTCAACTAGGCCGAGAGACGAACGCAAACTAGCGGCATCAGTGGGGGCGGGAGTGTGCAAGATAGAATCAATTTTCTCTGGCAGCGGTGAAATACCTCGGGCATTGACACGGTGGCCCAAGAAAGACAACTCTTCGATGCGAAAGGTGCACTTGTAATTGAGGTTGAGTCCAGCTGCCTTGATGCGGTGGAGAACAGCAGTCAAGTTCGTTAGGTGCTTTTATTCGGTCTTGCGTGACACAATGATATCGTCAATGTCGAATAGAACGACGGAGAACCATTTGAGAATCTGTGACACCAACTGCTGGAAGTCTGCGGGGGCAGACGCCAGACAAAAGCATACCCGCTTGAAACGAAACAGTCTGCGGTGAGTCCTGAATGCAGTCAAGTCTCGTCTCTCGGGGTGCAGCAGAACCTGGTGGTAGGAGAATGCAAGATCCAGCTTGGAGAAAGTAGTGGCACCGACGAGCCTGTTCAGGAACTCTTCAGTGGGAGGAAGCGGAAAGCTATCGGTGATTAATGCTTCGTTATGTCCCTTGAGGTGAACACAGACTCGAATGCCGCCGTCCTTCTTCCTTACTACGACAATGGGGGACACCCTTTCCGAGGCATTAACACGCACGAATACATCCAGTTCTTCCAACCGACGGAGCTCTTCCGAAACTAGAGGTCGGAGTGTCAGAGGGAGGCGCCGAAGTTTGGATGCCACAGGAGGCACCGCGAGTCGGATCTTGATCCGATGGACGAAACCCTTGGGTGGAACAAGGCGCTTTTAATGGATGACAGCTTATAGGACTTATATTATTGAGATTCACAGACCTGATCGTTAATCAGTAGTAGCACCTACGCCACACGCCAGCAATTCAAGGAAGCTCGAAAAAGGATTCCCACTGCAGTAAATTCCTCATACACAACTCTTGTCGAATGTGGTAACAAATTGTGTCGCTATATTGGTTCAATGCTAGGTGTATCACTCTCGACAGTCATCGGGAGATAGGTTCCGCCGTCTTTCTTTCGTTCGTGGAATGTGTTTGTTTGCCCTTCAATCCTTGGTGTACGTCAAGTATGCGCCAACTAGACCCTCAGCAAGCCAATTTAACATGGATTGCGTACATTATTACATAAATATTATTTCTTACATACGTATGGATCTTGTAACTGCAGCGCGCACACGAGAAACGAGGACAAAAAGTGAAAGTGACAGACAAACACTTTTTGTCCTCGTTTCTCGTGTGCGCGCTGCAGTTACAAGATGAATAGATACCAACTCGCCCAACTTTCAGTACTTTTGCAATACGTATGGAGTTCCTATGAAAGTTCGCCATCAGTCGCGGGATTTTACGATAGTGGAATATCGTCTCAGAAATAAAGCGAAAGTTGGGAATACCGATTTCTGTGGGCTCAGTTCGTGGTATACTCTGTTATGAAGGCAAAGTGACCGCTGGAACACTTGCATAAGTCCTATGGACAATAAATTATGTATATGTCTAGCTACACCTGATCGCATCAAGTCCTTACAGGCTGCAAAATTATGGTTTCGTAGGCGTAGGCAAGATATCATCTCTTTCTAATTGTTTCTGTTCAAAGTTTACATTTATATTATCTTTATTATTACATTAAGTAAATCAGCCGCCTCTTGAGCAGGAGTGTATGCAGTTTTGACAACTAGTTAGGTATTCGAGGAAACTACTCCTTGAGCACTTTTTATCGACATGGTTTTATTCTCACGGTGGTCCTCTTTTTATTGCACGTCGTTTAATATTTTTATTGCATGACAGAGTGCTGGTGTCTCTACGAGGTACGAACATCTCTTTAATACATTTATTTTGACATGAAGTGGTCAGACTTTCATCTTAATTACGATAATTTGACTTGTTTGGATTAGCGATGAATAGACCTCTCGTGGGCGTTAAACCTAAAAAATGAGGGATAACCGACAAAGCTAATAAGTGCCTAAGGAAGGCGATTACAAGGCTTAGAATATCAAGAACAACGTAAAAGTATACATATTCTACTATGTGATTCACATGGTGATTCTAGTAAATATTTACTTACTTCCAGAAGTTCCTTAAAGGAGGGTGGGCTGAGAGGAACGTCTGTTTCCGCGAAGGCAATAGGTATCAGCCCAACAAGAAAGGCAGCCACCAAGGCACGCATGGTTACTTAATTAACGGAGTAACAAAAGGTGTGGTCTTGCGTATCTGTACTGAGTTTCGATGTGAAGTGCCTTTCCTATTTATACATACCCGATAACTAAAGGCAAACAATACATGCCATTGTTTTAATGGATGACAGCTTCGCAGGTGTTGCCTGAGTGACGCGCTTCGACAGTAAAGCTGCCACTATGACTACCAGATATCAGCGTCGTGTCATAGCGCTTGATTCTTACAAGGTTCTAGATCGCGGAAACATGAGTCACCTGACATATATGACGTACGTCGGATCACTTCGCAGCTGGATTCACAGGACTGCGGAGAGAAGCAGACGACAGCGCGTAGAACTCAATCCTACTGTCGCATCAATTCACGGGGGAGGGTGCTAATGAGTCGGAAAGATGCACGTGTTCACTACCGGTCACCGATATAACAGCGTGACCTACGCCTTTGTCGAGCGCGCTTCAAGTCAACGAGCCACTTGGACTGTGTGGAAGGTGGTTGCTACCAAGTCTAAAAAGTTTCGACATCAGTATCTTGGTGTTTGCCACTGGTCATGCCAACAGTGATTCTGATTTCGGCCGTATCGCGAATCATGTCCTCCGAACCCAGTGAGTGCAGAAGAAACGGGTGATCTCGTGATTCGCAATCCGCCAGCTCGAATCACTATTTACTCAGCCGTAATTTTTATAGCAACATCAGCGCCACATCACTTAGAATATCGAGTGCAGAAATCTTATCTTGAAGGAAATGGTGCGCGTTCACGATGTTCTCTAGCCAGCGTTCACCTCGAGGGAAGCGTTTCCACGTTCTGTGTAGCATGAGCATGCACGCTGCATGTACACACGCTTTGCGTGCCGTATGCGTTCGAATGCTGCCGTGGATAGGGCAATACTTCGCGTACCAGGGTCCCACGGCAACCATTGGGCCCATAGACTAAAGAACCCGGCCAACGACATCAATCTTTTCACTTTATAATAAAGTTTGTTTCTTCTTCTTCTTCGTTTATCAGGTTCAAGCGAGCGATGAAACGAGCGCACATTTGTTGCTGTTAAGAAAGGCGTCTCATTTCTGATGGAGTTCAAGCGGCTGGCGTCAGCACATTTTGTAGCGACCGGAAATAGCGGCAACGCTGTACGATGAAACATTTTATTAGTTGCGAAGCACCTTATGCGCCCGGGCTGTCGGCGTCTCCTGTCCTAATCGTCGTCGTCGTCGTCGTAGTCGCGATAAGCAAGCGGCTGGTGCTCGCACTCGGCACGCTTTCGTGCCACTGCCCCCGCGTTCGTCGTCGTCTTCCACAGGTGGCTGCGTTGACGCAAGCAAGCGGTTCGTGCTTGCGCTCGGCACGCGCTCGTGCCACTGCTCCCGCGTTCGTCGTCGTCGTCTTCCACCGCCTGGCTGCACTGCCGCTCATCATTATAGCGTAGAATTTCACTTCCCTTCTGTCGTAATGGGGAGGCCACGTTTACGGGGTTATGAGCCATTGCTTAGGGCAGTATGAGCCCATTAGCGGTGCATCACTGCATGATTCGCTCCTCCCCAGGTTTCACGTCAGTGGAGCTGCATTTCGCTCAATGGGTTATTTGACACTTACGCAGAAAACTTAATTTACCGCTCAAACTGAGCCTCCGACTTAACTCGTGCTAATGGTAATAACTAAAAAAATGTCCAGACAACACCATGGGGCCGTACTCGTGCCAGCCAGCGGCGAAGTGTTTTGTGATAGCAATTATACGGACACTTCAGCCGCACTCGAGGCGTGGGCGACTATCCTGGCCAGCTGCAGTCGGCCTAGGGTAGCGAACAAGATAGCAGAACTGTCGTCCCGTGTATACCATATACGTAAAATTCGCAATTTCTTCTTCAGAAACCTGGATAGCAACACCACAAGTGTTATTTTGAATGATTCAGCTAGAGCATGAAATACGACCTTCCGACCTTGCTGCTATATTTGAAAACCAACAGAGAAGCGTCAGCGCAAAATCTTTTTTTCTAGGATTTTAAGAGAAAACCACACCTCCCTGTGGACCGACAGCACTGACAGTCCCGGACAAAATGGCCGCATACGTTTGCAATGCGCTCCTTTTGTATTTCATCTGCTACATTCACTTAACGAAGCTGCGCCAACTTGGATTATCTGTGTATGTGGCGTGCCACTGGGTATGTGCCACAATTGAATAAAGCGAAGAGCGACAGAGGAGCCTGTATGCAAAACACGTCTCCTACACGATGGAGTTAGATGGTGGTAATGTGTGTATCACTACAGTGCTTCAATCCTAATTAAATTATCGCCGCCAGTCATGCTGAGATGATTTCTGCGGAAATGTATTATTATTACGCAAAACGACTATTAAATTAAAACATGACAACGCACGCTGGGTTATGCAGTTTTATAAAAAGTTGACACAAAAACTGCAAAGCTCTCCAGCACTCATTGTGCGTTCGGTTCAGTACGCATTATCCACGCCCCAGCGATGATTGGGTCTCACTAACGGGAACAGATCTCGAAGGCTATGCTTTTGCACATGCATGCACCGAAAGTAATGGCGGAACCGGAAGCACGCCGTGGCAGCCATGTTTACAAACTGCCTATCGTTTGTTTTTTGTTTGGGTCGCTTACCCAAGTATTTTAATAAATGCAATAAAACAATAACAATATATGTTATATTGCCTGGTTATAGCATAATCTTATTCTACGAAAGCACGGTTCGCGCTAAACAGACTAAGCTTTAAGCTAAACCACATTCAAAGCAAGCCTCACGCATCCAAAGACTGGAATTCTCATGGTCCCACAGCTCCCATTGGGAAACTCGTAAACACGGGGGCGCCATATTTCCCTCTACGCAACGTTGTAATAATTCCTGCGTCTAACCATTCACAAGCGAATCGCGCTTGCACCGTCAATACCCTGATAGCATGATGAGCAAACACAATGCCCGTATAATTGCTATTGCACTTGAAACTTTCTGTAGAAGCATTCTGACACTTTTGTGCGTTTGTAAACGCCAGTGGACGTTTAAATATTCTCAAAACGTCAGCTAGTTGGTTGGGATAGTTCGACATACGAGTATGTTGTATTTAGAACAGATGATATGCCACGAAATAAACAAGTCTCAAAGATCGACACATACAATGCACATTACAAGTGTCTCTTTGCTTGCAATGTATTTTTATTTACACTGAGGAAGTTGCGAGTACCAGTAAAGTGGGTAGTTATGATCGCGTTAATTTCCCGCCATTACTTCTGTTCGAATTAGGCGCTTTGACGAGTTTGTGTGTCTTTGTACGTCTATGAGTGCTTCAGTCGTTTCAAGGCGCGAGCTACCACGAACGAAAAAGACCGCGTGATGCTGCCTCAAGCCACGCAAGTCCAAGCCATTGACATATCGAGGCCCAATCTCAAGAAGACCGCCAAAGAGCAACCAGGTTTGCTGTCGAGGTGAGATGAATGGTTACGGAATGTCTACAAAACAATGTGCTCGGGCAGGAAGGACTGCCAGTTAGGCCTAATGCGGGCAAACTTGGTGCCGCCATGTCGAATCATAACAAAGTTTTCGTTCCACATTCTAATGTCGAAAGCTTGCGGGCGAGCTAGCTATAGACCGCATCGGCGCAATAAAAAAAAAATTCGGCAGAAAGTATGCCACAATAACTGTCGACGGTAATGCGTTTAGCGTTGTATCATTATAGCGAACAACCTACTGCCACCGTCGAAACGAGTTATGTATCAGGTGTGTATTGGCAGCGGGATTCCTTTTACGAGCTTCCATAAGGGCATGGATGGATGTATGAATGCTATGAGCGTCCCCTTTGGAACTGCGCGGTGGGTTGCGTCGCCTAGCTTTTTTTTTATACATTGGCTAATTTGTTACCTCTGTTCCTTTTGAACAGGCAAAAATTCCCAGCATGAAGCTTTCTAACCCATCAGTGGGAACATGGTCCTTGCACGCTTCCGTTGTTTGTGCTTTCCTTGCATTTCTCCGACCAAACCTCCAATCGCCTTCTACGTTGCGCACCTGTTACTCCCCCCTGCAATTCCAGAACCCAAGGGCTCCAATGAAACCAGCGTAGCCTAAATCGACAGCTGGGTAGACATCTTCACATTCTAATAAACATGTTCCCTCTTTTTCCTAGCTTTACCGCAGCAAGCACATGCTTCTTATTCCTCCGTGTACCTCGCTTTATAACTACGCGCTCTAAGGCATACTGATCTCGCTGCGAAAAGTAAAGAGGCTCCCTTTCAGAGTTCAAAAAGAGGAAAATTCAGGGACGATTACGATAGTCCCTAATGCGAAATTTTAGCGCAGCTCTATGCGTGTTTTCATTTCACGATATATTAGCTGGCGCGGACAATCTGTCTCGTGCGGCACGTTGCAAATGGAGCGAAGTGTGGTGCGACTGCCTCCGCTAATCTGGAGATCGCGAGAGCCAGCGCTTCGGTGACGCGTCGGCGCGATTCAAAGCAGCCACACCGCCGACAAGTCTAGCCGAAGAAGCGCGCATCTTTGGCGCCATCCCGTATCCATCGTCGCCGTTCTACGCTTTTCTTCTCACGCTGTCGCCATACGCCCCCTCACTTTCCGCCTCATGGTTCCGCTTCACCTTCCTCTCCGCTTTCTTCCTCGCGTCTTTCCTCCCCCGCTGCGATCCGCATTCGCTTTCATCTTTCGCTGTGCTCGTTCGCGCGGTTACGCTGCCGTCCCCGACGCCGACGCTCACCGCATAGATGGGCGGCTAAAAGCTGCGCTCTAAAGTCTGGCAACGCTTGCCTTTATTTACTTACGAACGCGAACCACGTGGTGATATGTGGGCGATGAAAAATATCGGGCGATGAAATTGGGCGATGAAAAATATTGAAGTTGCCATGGAAGTGTGCCGCATTTTTTGTGGAGTGGTAAAGTGGGAAGCGGAAAACCGCGACGATATCCGCTCATCTTTGCGTAGGGAAACGGACCACAGTGTGTGTGCGTGTGTGTGTGTGTGTGCGTGCTTGCGTGTGTGTGCGTGCGTGCGCGCGTGCGGGCGCGCTACGCGATTAGCAATACATATCCCTTGCGATACTGCGATAAGGCTACTCGTATTGATAAGGCTCCGATAGAACTTCAGGACCCGATAGAAGATAACTTTGGTTTGTGCATAATCTGTCGACTTAGAGGCACTATTACAAATGAGCGCCAAGCATGTTTTGACCACTGCGGAAGCCGCGCGCATACATTTCACCAAGGGGAGGGAATGAACAAAAGGCCACGTCACGTTTTGTCACGTTTTAACGCAGATCTCAAGGGCCCTGTAACGCTGAACTTTCTTTGTACTTTACAGGTATGCTTATATTTACGGCACGAACTTTAAGCAGTGATGATTCACATAAACATGCAGAAGTTGGGTCTGATAAAGTTGACAGCAGCAAAGGGAGGCAGCAGACACTTTGGAGGCGTCAGCCACTGCGAAGTCACCGTGTAACGGATTGGGTATTTATGTACGATTTTGTTTTGCACGTTCACATGACCAAGACTGATAATAAAATGAAATCGTGGTGTTTAACATCCCTAAGCTGCACAGCGGCGTGGGGGCACTGTAATGAAGGCTCCGGAATAATTTTTATCACCCGTGGTTTGTTACCGTGCTCCTAAAGCACGGTAGCAAGTGTTTCTGCATGGCTCCCTCATCTGAATTTAGCGCTGCGACTGCAGGTACGGCTCCACTGAACCGCCGTGATGGGTATGGCTCATAGGTGTACAGGAAGTTCAAGTTGTATATCGCTCAACACTACAGTGTATATGGGGCGCAAATTAGTACTTTCCCGACAATGCACTACGATATGTTGCCCGAAGAGCAGTCATTTAGGCGAAGTCTCATTTGCGAACTTTGGACACTCCATGCCTCCCGCGCTCTGTTCTCAGCCCTCTGTTCTCTCTTCTGTCCCCTCTGCTGACCTTGCGCGGTCCACCTACCTTGAAGCATGTTTTACCAACAAGCCCAATCTTACACCCTTCTCCTTTGGGCACGACGAAAATTTCAATCTTCGGTGATAAAATGTTCGCTAGCGATGAGTAATAAATTTTGTGGCTGTTTGATCTACGGAAGAGGCACATTCTTATGAAATCACTACGTGCTGACTTAAGGGAACCACGCACTCGGAAATAATGCTACGTTGTTGTGCCGGTAAAAAGGGAACAATCTTACTTTCGAAGCAAAGTTCGTAGATGGTGTCACTTCAAAAAATACGGCAACGTGCTGCAATTGCGATCGCGGCAGTTGATATACAAGCAGCGCACTTATGCAGAGGGAACAGGTCGCATGAACGTTTTTCTGCCCAGCAGCGCCCACTTCGAAGGAGCGTCAGGGGGGAGATGCACTCACAGTGACGTCACGCTGTTTGAGAACACGGAGAGGTCTATTACCACGCGGGGGTTTGTTTGCGCGATATGAGGGACGCCGAGATGTGCTGCAGAAACACCGCTCCCACAGGTACTACCATTGCAACTACGTGTTAAAAAACGATGACACAAGCTGGCATCGTCTGCATGGCTGTGTTAGAACTCGTTCCAACAAGCAAAGCTGTCTGACCTGAGGTCTTTAAATGCACAGCTGCTTCTGAGCACCAGTCTGTGCGAGTGGAACACGAAGACGCCTAGAAATTTTTTCTGGCGTTCAAATTCTGACCCAAAGGGAAAGCGTTCAGTTAAATGTGAGTAATGTTCCTCAAAAATCGTAATAACATTTAAAAAAACAGACAAGAACGAAAGAAATCAGTACTTCTATGTGAAATAAGAGGCGCCAAGGACCTCAACGCGCTTTCTTTCACGCGGGAAATAATTACGGATGTTCTATAGGGTTCGGCTGCTTTGCGTGCTATGGGGGTCGTCTGTTCGAATCCTGCCGTCAGAGATTTTATTTATGTTTATTTATTAAATATAATACATGTATTCGGAGCATCACGGCCACTAGTGGTCCCAGTATCACTTATTGGCCGACATTTTCACGTTTCACTGTCCTAAGGATGAGCCCACGACAAGAGGCTAGAAATATACCCGATACAGAAACGTGATGGTCATGCATTTGGTATGAAAGACTTTGTCTTTGATATCAACACAAATGTGTACAAAAAACGAAAAAGATTGCCCAACAACGTCGCACGTTTCAACACAGCTGTTCGCCCTTAATAATGAACGATTTAAGTTGCTTGCGTCACGTTCGTGCGGAAATACATGTAGAAGCACACAGCTGCTTCCCCTTCGCGAAGAAGAAAATCTGTTTATTCTCTTCCTTGAAATCACACCTCTGACGGCTGAATTCCTTGATTTCATGCTTGTGGGAAGGAGAAAAAGTAAAAAAATAAAAAATAAAGAATAGCAGGAACGACGCCGTCAGAAATTTTTTAAAGGTTGTCGACCGATTAAAGCGTTGCGATCTCAGTTACCGTGACGCCGATGACGTGCTCCAAACACCCACGTGACTCATCGCTTCGTGGCATTTGGCGCAGCAGCTGCACGTATTTCACTCTTTGGAGAATGAAAAAAAAAACACATTGGCAGTAACTATCCAACATTGT
>NC_051164.1:25070001-25096172 GCF_013339745.2 Dermacentor silvarum
AAACGGAAAGCTACGAAACACTGAGGCTAGGCACTTGAAAAGGATGCAGTTCCCGAGCTACTGGCTGAATGTTTTGTGAAGTTGCAAGCTGTTTTCCAGTGTGTTAAGTAGATCTGTTTTGGCTGGTTGAAGGGCTGCAAATGGTTTTTCTGGTTCACAGCCTGGTTTTATTTCATTTTTTCTTCTGTCTTTTGCTTTGCTAGGACGTGACATGGTTGCTCATAGGGGCAATGGTTTAACAATGCGGCATATTTCATCCTTAATTCCACTATGTCACTCTTTCATGGTACTTTTAAGTGAAGTAGAGCGTTTTCAAGTGTCCCCTATGTACTGGTATACTATTGTCGTATAAAACTCTGTTCCGATAAATCGAATGCCTCTCAAAGGAGACCCTCGATCCTGGCAATGGGTTCAACTAGTTCCGTGTTGTTGGGGTCAATCTTTCCACTTTGCCCCTCGTGCGGTGTCGTGCTGACAGGTATAACTAAATCAACCATGTCTTCATAACTACCACTCAGCACCATTGACTACAAAGCCACCTCTAAACAGGCTTTCGGCGTGTCCTTCGAGATTTTAGCAGGACCTTTTGCAGCACAACGAGGTGACAGGAAAAAACGCAGAACAGCGTTTGAGCTTTATATGGCTATATTGTAACGTACAGTATGGTGATATACGATTTACTGCCATGTGAATGACCTTGCATTTCACTGTAACGTGTGCTTCATGTATGCTTTAGTTGAATTAGAATTGCTTCAAAATACTCTGGTTACCTACCAGAAGCAAGTCTGGAGGTTGTACGAAGGCTCAATGTATGGTGTAATGCTATTGCGTTGAGCAGGTTTGTTGCTGCTAAAATTGACTAACATTGTCTTGCAGGTGTAAACATAGCCGCTATATTCTTTCAGATGAAGATATGAAATATGAAGACTAATCTCAATGCCCTATGCTCCATGTGTATCTTGATGCACCTACTCATTTCATGACATTTTTGCCTCAATTGAAGCTGTCGTAGCATTGTTTTCTGTACATTTAAATTTCCTACCTCGCAACGTTTGTGGCACTTCAGGGCTTTTTCATATCTACGCTGTGACCATAGGGGATGATTAGTTAGCTTAAACAGTACTACTGCTTGTGCTGCCTGTGACACGCAATTTCTGGTGTGATTTATCATTGTATTTCTTCGGTTGATGTAACCATGAAAATGAAAACCATACTTGCCGTACACTCTATCGCGAACTTTGCACTGGAGCCAGTGCTTTTAGGATCGTACCTTGCTCCACTCCGAGACAAATTTATTTCACGAGTATTTGCGCTACAAATTATGCAGACTTAGCCCGTGTCTGGAAGTGTTGCTGCCTTTCTATGCTGCCTTCTTTGCCAGTCACTTTCATTGGATTCACAATTGCACATAAACACATAAAGAAGGACATAATTAACTAACAGGAACTCGAGCATATTTGACTGGCAAACGTTGGCACGCGCTGAAAGGCAACACCCTTCAATATGGGCTCGAAAATGCTGACTAAGTAAAAATACCGGTTTATAATTCGTGCCGAAGCATACGTAAGCGTGACTTCATTCAACGTCACTCATACATAAGCCTGCCCCCCAGCATCCAGGGGCGCTGGGGTGCCCATGGGCCAGAATTTTTGGGACCAATGGGGTTCTATGGAGCCTTCGCAACCAGTGTGCATCTACCTTGGATACCGTATATGGAAACAATTAAAGCGCTGCATGAGCGGAGGTCTGTCTGCAGCAGCTGCTGTGAATGGCGCCCACGCGTAACACATTCGCGGCCTCTCATGATCTCCCGATTAGCTAGACAGGCGCGCCAAACTTCGCTCCCTTTGTAACGTGCTGCACGAGTGAGATTGTCCGTGCCAGTCAATATATCGCGAAATGAAAACACGTTGTACTATAAACTTTATTTTTTTCAGAGGTGGAGTTTAGGGACGAGGCGAGTGGGCGGGCCCGCCCTCTTCTTCTTCAGGTGGCAGCCAGGCCTTGCGCTTTGGCGTCCTCTTCGGCTATCTGGACGACCCGGAGTGTAGAGCTGCGCTCAAATATTGCATTCCGGAGTATCGTGATTGCCGGTGTATTTTCCTTCGGTCTCATCTCGTAAACCTTGCTACTGATTTCATTCTTTCGCTCTCCGGCTAAACTGTCACTTATGCTTGAAGACAATGGCTTCCTTAACGAGGCACCGCCACTTTTCCGTATTGGGTGTGCATAATACAGCGTTAGCTGTTATGGGCTAATTCAAACAGCCGTTTTGGTTCGCGATGGTGTCCGCATCCGCCGCTGGTAAACCTAACCGTATCACCGGAAATGCGAAAAAAGTACCCGGTCCGCGCTGGGATCGAGCCCAGGCCCACTGCGCGGCAGTCGGATGCTCTACCACTGAGCCACGCAAGCGCTTGCTATCAGGCAGCGGAAAAATGCCCTACAAACGCCTGCAGGCAGGCGCGCAGGCGCAGACGACGATATGCGATTCAGACGAGGCGCGCAATCAACGTGACCCGAGCCTCCACCAGTGTGGTGGCGCAATCTAGTTAAGGTGCCTGCAAACGCAGCGTGCCCGATATGTAAGTTGCATATAGAAGTTGCATTCTGCATGTAACTGGACCTGGTAAACTCAGACAGGCTAGGTGATTATTTGTCACCCGCGCCACCGGTCAAGGGATGTGAGATGTGCGCCACGTATTCTGGATACCTCTTCGGTACACGTTATGGCGTCTCCTCGCAAGGTACGAACTGCTGCTGAAGAAGCGAATCGTAGAGCTACGTGCGCGGCTACAACCAGGCATCATCGGGCTCAGCAGACTGCTGTACAGAGAGCGTTGGAATCCGCAGCCCGCCGTCGACGCCGGGCGGACAGTTCAGATCGTTCTCGTGAAAACGAGGCGAAGAGACTTTGCCGCGAAGACCCTGTTGTGCATGGTGCGGAAATTGGAGTTACTCTTGAGCCGCTCCACCAGCTTACGCTGTGACTGTGCTGCGTTTGCCGCGCAGGCCTGTGACTTTTTATAACCTTTGCTTTAAGCGTGTTTCATGGGCCAATTTTGAAAGGTAGTGTGGTCTAAAAATGTGAAAAAATGATGACTGATGGAGATATGATGATGATGAACCTGTAGCGAAGAGAGACGCTAGTGGGTCCAGCTCTAGTCTACCAGACGCTAGTGGGTCCAGCGTTTTTGCTCGCAACGGCACTCATGCTTGAAAGCCGTCTCGTTTGACTGTCGACGCTGCGCTGCTCCGATCTCTAATAAACCCTTTACAATTGGTGGAGCGTGCTGCGTCCTCAAAACCTGCAACCTGGAACTTCGATGCCGCACCGTACCGTCGACCATGCCTGAAGAAGCCTCCCATCAAGTACCTCCCCCGGCACCGGCACCGTGCTCTGGTGTGCCGCGCCACAGGGACCCTGCTATCTTCACAGGCGCGGACGACACCGACGTTGAGGACTGGCTTACGACCTACGAGCGGGTAAGCGCCCACAATAAATGGGACGAAGTAGCTAAGCTCAGCAACATGCTATTCTACCTCGCGGGTGTGGCCAGCTTATGGTACAACAACCATGGAACGGATTTTCCGACGTGGTCACACTTCAAGACATCTTTTGTCGAGGTTTTTGGTTGCCCTGCTGTTCGTAAGCTGCGCGCCGAACAGCTTTTGCGGGAACGAGCCCAGCAGGCAGGCGAATCCTTCACAAGTTATATCGAAGACATCCTGGACTTATGCAAGAAAGTCAACGTGACCATGTCGGAGTCTGATAAGATCAGGAATGTTATGAAAGGCATAGAGGACGATGCCTTCAACATGCTCCTTGCCAAAAATCCTCGCACTGTGGCCGAGATAACTACACTGTGCCAAAGTTACGAGAAGCTACGCAGGCAGCGGTCATTGACCCGTCGCCCTACATCGCGCGACGAACACCTCGCTGGCTTGACGGACGTTTCTGATCAGTCAGCGTTGGTGGCAGAAATGAAGGCTTTCGTGCGCGAGGAAATTGCACGCCAGCTCTCCTTGCTGGCCTTTGCACAACCACCACCAGTACAAGAGCCAACGTCAAGTTTTGAGCCCCCGCTCCGCAACACCCTCGCGCACGAACTCAACCAGCTTTTGCCTGAGCATCATCACCATTATCCTGCGGTCGCACCTCTCCGCTACGCTGAAGTCGCCGCCAGGCCCCAACAGATCCCTCCGGCTGCACCAGTCAGCTACGCGGAAGTCGTCGCCAGGCCCCATCCCTTCCCTCAAGGTGGGCCTCTCACATACGCCGACGTCTTGACTGTGCCCCGACCTCAGCCCGCGTTGCAACCATATCACCAGCCGCCCCGCACAACGCGTCCTCCTACATGGACGGGGCCCACCACAGCGAATCGGTGGCGTACATCTGACAACCGACCTATCTGTTTTGCGTGCTGCTACGCCGGTCACGTCGCACGCTACT
Organism: Dermacentor silvarum; assembly: GCF_013339745.2. Taxonomy (NCBI): domain Eukaryota; kingdom Metazoa; phylum Arthropoda; class Arachnida; order Ixodida; family Ixodidae; genus Dermacentor; species Dermacentor silvarum. The sequence goes on from NC_051164.1 coordinate 25,074,455, forward strand.
GTAATCGCGTGCAGTCACCTAGCGCTCCAACATTTGCGCCAAGTCGTATGGTCGGCTCTCCCCGCCCATATTACGACGACCCTTCGGCATCGTCACTGACGTTCCGCCCAACGCGCAATACCCGCCGCTCACCTTCTCCACGCCGACGCTCGCTATTACCGATGCGGCCCCGTCCCGCAGCTCGGGAAGAGGAAAAGTAATCGTCGCAGCCCACGAGGCAAGGGCTGCGACGCCGGCGAAACGCGCAAGTCCTCAGGGTAGCCCGACGAATGTGATAGACGTGTTTGTTGATGGTGTTCACACATCTGCACTCGTGGACACCGGAGCCGCCGTATCAGTTATGGACGCAAAACTTTGTCGCTTGATTCGAAAAGTCACGATGCCCCTTACTGGACTGTCCCTCCGCACAGCCGGCGCTCAGCGTATTCACCCGTTAGCGGCGTGCACAGCTCGTGTTGTGATTGAGGACGTTGTATACGCCATCGAATTTGTTGTAATTTCGTCGTGCTCCCATGACGTTATCCTCGGCTGGGATTTCCTCTCCCGTCACAATGCCGTCATTCATTGCGCACGGGCCGAACTAGAACGGTCGCTGCTCTCAGATTTGACGCTCGCCAACGATGCTTCGCTTCTGAATAAACTCCTCGTCAGACACGACACCACCGTTCCTCCTAACTCGTCAGTGGTTGTCTCTATGTACTGCAGCAGCCTCTCCGACGCCGTCGCACTACTTTCTCCGTCTGGCCGCTTGTCCACTCGAAAAGGTCTCCTGCTACCTTTTGCGACGGTGAACATTACACAGGGCTCTAGTGCTATATTTATTTGTAACCCGTTCTCGTACCCTGTGTTGCTACTCCAAGGAGAATGTCTGGGCAGTGTCGAAGCTATCGCAGACGTACAAATTACGGACGTTCCCGAAGGCCCATACTGTGCCCCTTACAGTACGCTCGGCTCGATTTCTACGTCTGGCCCATTGCCTATAGATGTGTTTGATTCTTCTGTTGCCGATGACCTTACACCGGGCCAGCGATCACAGCTTCTGTGCCTCCTACAAGAATTTCGTGCTTCTTTCGACGTCGGGCAACCTCGCCTGGGCCGGATGTCAACTGTTACGCACCACATCGATACCGGCTCCCAATCGCCATTGCGGCAACGACCATATCGTGCATCGGCTACAGAACGTCGCGTGATTAATGAACAAGTGGCCGATATGCTCCGCCGTGAAGTGATCCGACCTTCCCACAGCCCATGGGCATCTCCCGTCGTTGTTGTTACGAAGAAAGACGGTTATGTACGGTTCGGTGTGGACTATCGGCGCCTCAACAAGATCACACGTAAGGACGTTTACCCGCTTCCGCGAATCGACGACGCTATTGACAGCCTACAAGGAGAAGAATTTTTTTTCATCTCTCGATCTGCGCTCTGGGTATTGGCAAGTACCTATTCCAGATGACGATCGACCGAAGACAGCCTTTTTGTCACGCCCGACGGCTTGTGCGAATTTAACGTCACGCCGTTTGGACATTGTATTGCGCCAGCAACTTTTGAGCGCATGATGGATACCGTTCTGCGCGGCTTGAAATGGCACACGTGTTTGTGCTACCTTGATGACGTCATTGTTTTTGCTCCGGACTTCTCCACGCACCTTCAACGCCTCCGGCGTGTTTTGACGTGTTTGAGAAACGCCGGCCTACAACTGAATTTAAAGAAGTGCCGATTTGCAGCGCGGCAGCTGACGATACTGGGTTACGTTGTTTCCAAGGATGGAATTCTCCCCGATCCAGCCAAGCTTCGTGCCGTCGCCGAATTCCCTAAACCTACGTACATCAAAGAACTGCGAAGTTTCGTCGGTTTGTGTTCTTACTTCCGACGCTTAATTCGAAATTTCGCCGCCATCATATCACCTCTGACGAAGCTGCTTGGATGCAACGGACCCCTTCATTCGTGGTCTTCAGAGTGCGAGGAAGCGTTCGCAAATCTCCGTCGTTTGCTGACGACTCCCCCAATTTTGCGCCACTACGACCCGACGGCCCCTACAGAAGTACACACAGATGCCAGCGGTGTTGGCCTCGGCGCTGTCCTTGCGCAGCGCAAGCCTGGCTTTCCTGAATATGTCGTGGCCTATGCCAGTCGCAACCTTACGAAAGCCGAGACCAATTACACTGTCACGGAAAAAATGTCTGGCGATCATCTGGGCTCTTACTAAGTTCCGGCCTTACTTGTATGGCCGCCCATTTGATGTCGTCACCGACCACCATGCACTATGTTGGCTGTCATCGTTGAAGGATCCTTCCGGTCGTCTTGCCCGCTGGGCACTTCGCCTGCAGGACTACGATATCCGCGTGCTGTACCGCAACGGACGCCAACATTCTGATGCCGACGCCCTATCACGCTCTCCCTTGCCTGACGACAATACCTGCTGCTCACTATCCCAGCTAGCTGTTTCTACAATCGACCTTGAGACTATCGCTTCCGAGCAGCACAAGGACCCGTGGATTGCTTCGATTATAGACTTGCTTGCTGACCCATCACCACAGTCAACCACTCGTACGTTGCGTTGTCAGGCTCGCCATTTCGCGGTTCGCGACAACCTGCTTCACCGACGAAGTTATGTCGCAGACGGCCGCCAGTGGTTGTTAGTATATAGTTCCTTGCAGTCTGCGCTCCGAAATCTGCGCATCCTTTCACACCGATTTACAGTGCGCACACTCAGGAGTTTTCAAAACCTACCAGCGCCTTCGACAGCGCTACTACTGGCGAGGAATGTACAAGTACGTTCAACAGTTCGTTCGCTCCTGCCCCGACTGCCAGCGCCGGAAATCTTCAGCCCAGCTCTCGCCGGCTGGTCTGCGGCCTCTACCCTGCCCTACCCGGCCGTTCGGGCGCGTTGGAATTGATTTGTATGGGCCACTTCCCTTGACGTCGGCGGGTAACCACTGGGCTATTGTGGCAGTAGATCACCTCACACGATACGCCGAAACCGCCGCTGTCCCAGCAGCTACAGCGCGCGATGTTGCCTCATTCGTGCTTCACCGATTCATCCTGCGGCATGGTCCACCCCAGGAATTGTACAGCGATTGCGGACGTGTATTCCTGTCGGAAGTGGTTGAAGCCATTCTTACCGAGTGCCACGTGATTTATCGCACAACTACGGCGTACCACCCACAAACCAATGGCCTCACAGAACGCTTCAACCGCACGCTCGGCGACATGCTTTCAATGTACGTCGCCTCCGACCACACGAACTGCGATGCCATTCTGCCCTTCGTCACCTACGCGTACAACACCGCTACTCAGAGCACCACTGGCTTTTCGCCCTTTTTCTTACTATACGGTCGGCACCCGTCGCATACCATCGACACAATATTACCTTACCGGCCGGATGCATCCGAGGGCTCACCTATTTCTGCCACAGCACGGCATGCTGAAGAATGCCGTGACCTCGCACGTGCCTTTACTTCCAACGACCAAGACCGCCAGAAGAACACTCGCGGCGACTCCACCTCCAAGGTCGCCTTGCTTCCTGGCGCGCTTGTCTGTCCTGTTCACCACCCCTGGCCTCTCATCGAAACTACTCCCGAAATATGAAGGCCCTTCCCGCGTCGTCGAACGCGCATCTCCCGTGAATTCTGTTATCGAGCCAGTTCAACCGTCTTCGGACCAGCGCCGTCGTGGATGAGACATTGTCCACGTCGACCGCCTCAAGCCATACTACGATCCTCTCATACTGACAAGCTGTTAGGTCGCCGGACGGCTCCCTTATCACTCCCGGGGTAATTGTAGCGAAGAGAGACGCTAGTGGGTCCAGCGCTTTTGCTCGCAACGGCGCTCGTGCTTGAAAGCCGTCTCCATTGACTGTCGACGCTGCCCTGCTCCGATCTCTAATAAACCCTTTACAAACCATATAATTTATTCTGAGAGCCGCGCTGATGGTGTCTATGATGATGACAAAAATGATCAGTATGAAGATGACGATGATGATTGTGATGATGATGATGACGTTGATGATGATAGTAATGATGATTTTGATAACTGATAACAAATATTTGAAAGGTGATTCGTTAACGTAGATAAAACTATGTTGGTTTGGCATGGTTGCCAGAGAATTATACGGTTCATACACCCCACTCTCACCGCTAACTCACTCACGCGGACACTGTATTTTATCGAATTACATAGAGAATGGATCGCCTTCGAACATTTACAGCGAAGCTGTATATGGCTAGGTTCTGGCGTATCGCGTCCGCGGACAAAACGATGCGTGCAGCAACAAAGTGGGCTTAATTGCACATACCCCTGTCATGTGGGCCAATTCTGGTGATAGTGCAGAAAAGGTCCAAGCTCAATGGCATATCTATGGGCTCGGGGACCTGCAACGCTCCCTTGAACTACCCTTGTCACACGTGGGACCCAAAGAGACGAAAACAATGCGCCAGAGCGATGAACGCTGTTGCCCAAGCGCTAATCTATGACGATGTGTGTCGAAACGTCAGTGATAAAACGTAATAGTCTATTAACCAATTGCTGTGTTCCATTCCCTCTTGACATATCCATTTCACTAGCGACGTCATCAAGTTCCCCTTGGACCCGATATGGGTAAGACCCATGTCGCTCGCTTCGTAGAGGAAGAGCGCGTCTTCAGGGAGCACTGGCGCGCTCAACCGCGCGAATAGATGCGAAAACGACGAGAAGCCGAACCCGCAGCGGCCCAACGTGCTGCGGCCGGTCGTGCAAGGTGGTGTCAATCTAGTCACGTAAACTCGCTTTACTCGCACATACAGCATACGGCGCGCGGCGTCTCAACGAAGTTATGTGTTGTGTCTTTTCAAGTATTTAACATAGCCGCCAAAGTAAAAAAAGATATAATTCAACCAAACCAACAGCTTGGCTGGTCTTCCATCAGTGGAAGGGCTCTGAACTGTTTCTACAAAAATGAATGCCTACTTAGACATCACACCACCTGTCTTCTGTGTACACCAGCTTTATTCTGTGCAAACATTTCAACAGCACCAATTCAGGCATATTGCTTCCAAAGATTTCAGCTTAAAGATCACGAAAAAATCCTAAATAATGTTTTTTTTAATTTTTTGTATTTATGCTTTACTGAAAAGGGATACGACTAAAAATGTGGGTAATATGTGCAGATTAGCCAGAGGCAGATTGAAGGCTTTATAAAAAAGTGTATATTCGCAGTCGCCGCAAGCTATTGTCTCCATAGAGTGTCCGGCCAGTATTCCTGGTGTTCTTGTTTATTATGTTGTTACTTTCAATACACAACCAAGCTTCTTGACCATTCCTTCGTAGTGAGTGATCGCAATCATTTGGGAAGCAAGCAAGCATATTGTTAAATTAAGTGGTGGAATTCGCAGTTGGTGAATGCTGCTGTCAAAACAAATGAGTTCAGAGCGGAGGAAATTGCTAAGCTCACTGTACATACATCGAAGCTGATAGTGTGACCAGCACCTCCTCTCGAGTGACTCGAACCGGAATAAATATTTTATGCATGTTACTGCCACAGCAGCTGCGTGAAACTGGGTGTGCTTTTCCGTCAGTCTCTCAGTCCATTACGTTACGCTGACGAGAAGCGTCGTCATCGATGTTAACGTTTCGGCATCAGGTCATCTCTTCATCCTCAGCTCGATCACCACAATAGCACGAAGAAAAGAAAACTTGAAAACCATGAAGGGCCACCACTATGATTCGCGCCCATGTCACGGCAGCCATGCGCATTTCATTGTTGGGTGCGCTACCCACTGCGATATCGAACAATGTTTTTGTTTCGTAATATTATTACAGTGAATGAAATGGCGTACGTACAGGAACTGTTTACACTATTATAAGCGGTAGATTGTTATAACAAATGACACGACAATGAGCATTACATAAAAAATAACGATCATGTTGTGATGAAAGCGAGATGGAGGCGAAGGATATATTTACAGAATATATACTGTGATGAAGACGTGCCTCCGTCTAGCGGCATCACTAACGCTCGGCCCGCTCTGCTCGCGCTTGCTGGTCGCTCGTGTCTTTGGAGATGGTGCCCCACGCTGTCTCAACGTTCCTTGAACTCATAGCGTCCTTCAAGGACACCGCCAATAAACCTCTTCACAATACAAAGAAGGCTAGGGCAAGAGATGTCTTATCCGGCTCACGTAGAACCGTCTTCATCGTCGTCTTCGTCGCTCTGCCAAGCATCGCGTTCATCTATGTATGGATCGCTCCGTAACATCATTCTCCGGCGGCGGAAGTGCTTTCCTGGTGCTTGCTATGAAGGTGAGGAGCTACAAGAGTAGTATGACTTCAGCTTGAAAACATGAACACCATCAGTTGGTGGCGAGGAGGTCGAAGAAGAAGGATCCAGGAGTACAATCTCGTAATTGACGTCACCGAGTAGACGAAGAACCTTGTAGGGCCCGGTTTAACGTACGATGAGCCTCTCTGATAGGCCAACGCCTATCATATGGCGACCATAGGAGGACCAGAGAGCCAGGCGTGAAGTGCATACTTCTGTGTCGGCTGTCGTAACGGGACTTTTGGGCTTCCTGCGAAGCAGAAAGTCGTTCGTGGGCAAGTTGACGAACTGCACGGGTTCGCGCTGCGGTGTCACTAACGTATTCAATAGGCGAGTGAGGAGCCGAAAGAAGGAGAGTCTTGAAGGGCAATGCAGGTTGTCGGCCAAACAGTCGATAAAACGGTGAATATCCAGCGATGTCATGCCGGGGAGAATTGCACGCAAAGGTAACAAATAAACACCGTGACTGGGACGTGCAGCCCCAGTCACGGTGATCTGGTGAAGCATACGTGGCCAGCATCTCAGCGTTCGGTTCAGGCTCTCGGTCAATCCATTCGTCTGGGGATGATAAGCGGTGGTGAGTTTATGTTAAATGGTCCAGGCACGAAGGATGTCATCTACCGCTCTTCAGAGAATGTACCTCCCACGATCGGTGAGGAGCTGCCGAGGGGCGCCATGATGTATAATTACGTCGTGTAAGAGAAAGTCATCGACGTCTGTAGAACAGCTTGTCGGCAATGCCCTGGTGATTGCGAAGCGCGTGGCACAGTCTGTCGCGACCGCAATCCATTTGTTTCCCAAGATGGACGTAGCGAAAGGGCCTAGAAGGTCAATGCTGAGGCGGAAGAATGGCTCTGCAGGGATATCAATATGTTCTAGCTGGCCTGCAGGCAGCGCAGAAGGGCGTTTTTGGCGTTGAAAGCGGTCACAAGCCGCGACGTAGTAGAGCACAGAACGGTACATGCCAGGCCAAAAAAATCGGCGTCGGATGCGGGCGTAAGTACGCGAGACACCTATATGACCGCCAGTTGGTACTTCGTGAAGCTGGTGAAGAACACTGGATCGTAGATGTTAAATAGGACAAGCAGAAGCCAAGAGTCATCTGAGCTGAGATTACGACGATAGAGAACGTTGTCGTGTAGCTCAAACAGGCGAACAGAATGATCTGGTAATGGAGAGGTTCGACGGTCGATGATGAGCCGTAAGGACTCGTATCGTCGCTGTTCGGTGGGAATATCATCCAAAGCAAGGATGGACAGTACGCAGGCGTCTACGTCAGGGTCAATGAGGTCGGGAGCATCGACAGGGTGACGTGATAAGCAATCTGCGTCTTGGTGCAATCGTCCAGACTTGTAGTGCGCAGCAAACGAGTATTCTTGAAGCCGTAGTGCCCAGCGGCCGAGACGTCCAGACAGATCCTTCAGCGACGAAAGCCAGCATAGGGCATGATGGTCTGTAATTATAGAACAAGTTCGGCCAAACAAGTAAGGTCTGAATGTGGTGACAGCCCACACTAAAGCCAGGCACTCGCGTTCAGCGATGGAAAAGTTTAATTCGGACGAGGAAAGAAGCCGACTGGCGTAAGCGATGACACGTTCCTTGCCATGCTGGTTTTGACCAAGGACAGCCCCAATGCCATGACCACTGGCATCAGTGCGAAGTTCTGTAGGCGATGAGGAGTCGAAATAGGCCAGTATTACTGGTGCAGTGAGTAGGCGGACGAGGGCAGAAAACGAAGCTGCTTGTTTGGGTCCCCACACGAAGGGAACGTCCTTCTTCAAGAGTTCAATATGATCGCGGGCAATGTCCGCGAAGTTCCGTAAAAAGTGATGAAAGTAGGCATATAATCCTACGAATGTGCGGAAGTCTTTTATCTGAGTGCGGCACGGGAAATTGTTGCACTGTTCGCACCTTGACGGAGGTCTGGTTGAACACCGGCAGGACTGAAAAGGTGACCGAGAATAGTTATCTGGCGGCACCCGGAACGGCACTTTGCGGAGTTAAACTGAAAGGTGGCTCTACGGAAGGTGCAAGAACGACCGATAAGCGGGTGAGGTGGCTCTCAAGCGTAGGGAAGTAGACAATCATATCGTCTAAATAACATTTACAGATGGATCCCTTATATCCCCGCAGCAGGGAGTTCGAAGGTTGCTGGGGCATTACACAGTCCGAACGGCATGACCTTGAATGGGTATTGGTCATCGGGCGTAATAAAGGCAGTTTTTTCGCGGTCCATATGGTCGACTGAAATCTGCCAAAAGCCAGACTGAAGGTCGGTGGAAGAAATATATTGGGCTCCATGAAGGCAGTAGAGGGCGTCATCGATGCGAGGCAATGGGTAGACGTCTTTATGACATACTTAGTTCAAATTCCGATAATCAACGGAGAAGCGCCAGCTGCCGTGCTTCTTTTTCACGAGAACGTCAGGGGAGGCCCACGGGCTAGAGGAAGGTTCTATGACGTCTTTTGTGAGCATTTTGTCGACCTCGTTCTAGATGGCTTGACGTTCGTGATGGGATACGCGATATGGATGTCGGCGTATAGAAGTGGGGTCACCGGTGCTAATTCGATGAGCCACGACAGATGTTTGACCTAGAGGGCGGCCGTTAAAATCAAAGATGTCACCATAGGACGCCAGGACCCGGTAGAGATCTTGAGCGTGCGCCTGGCTCAGATCGGGAGCAATCATCTTGTTAATTGTTATATAGTGACGTAGCATGTCCATTTTATCGCTTCTCACCCACGCAAGTAGCAGTGGTCTTGTCACGGGTTTTTCACACTATAAAAGGGCTGTGCGTCAATAAACACAGTTACTACGTTCCCACAGCTACTAACAATGGGAAGTCGAGAAAGTGCACCAGCATCTGACAAATCGTGTCCGCTCCTGCGTGCCACCTTAAAATTAAACTGTTGAATTTCACTGATCCAGCGAGCAAACCGCCCTTTCGGTTGAGTACCATGCAGCAAATGAGTAAGCGCCTGATGGTGAGTGAACAGTTTGAATTTCGTGCGTTCTAGGTACGATTGAAAATACCTAATCACTAGCACAACAGCGAATGCCTCCTTTTCAGTTGTGGTGTAGTTTCGTTACGATTTTGAGAAAGTATCAGAGTAATATCCAACCATTTGTCTTCCTCGGTCACTGTCACTTGTGCTTCTTCGTTGGTACAGTACACCACCTCCTCCGTAGTTCGATGCATCCGTTGTAAGTGCAAATGGAACAGTGAAGTCCGGTATTGTGAGGACCGGGTCTGATGATATGGCTAATACCAAATTTCTGTACGCATTTTCACATTCTTCAGTCCAAATTAAATCTATGTTTTTAGGGAGTAGGTTGTTCAACGGTTTAGCTCGTGCTTCAAAATCCTTTATGTAATTTCTAAAATGTCCTGCGAGGCCAAGAAAAACTGACTGCGTGATTGTCTGGCTTCTTCATCTGTCGTACACGTTCCACGGACTCCACTTTCGAGCTCTTTGTGAATCCATGAAAATTGCGCCCGAGAAATGTAATTTTGTCTTAAAAAATCAATTTTCTTAAAATTCACTATATGTTTGGCGTCACTTATTGCCATCAAAACAGATGTCAAATGTTCGGCGTGTGATGCTTCATTCTTGGAGTAGAATATTGCCACGCGCCTTCAAAGGGAGCTGACGACGTTTATTGAGAGCAGCTGGGCTCTGGAGAAAAGGGCAGCGAGGGCTAACTGATGATGATGATGATGCCTCAACACTTGGCACAACCCACTGAGGGGGATAGGCCACGAACCGGGGGTATTATGATAGAAATTTATAATAAATTAATTTATAAATACATAAGTATAAAAATAAAAGAGTGAAATAACTATCGAGCGGGGCTGTTAGCACGCGCACTTCTTTCTTCTTGTGCCTATGCGCTTGCCCTGTTCCCACTACTACAGGTGACAATATAATGTCGTCTACATACGCAATATAGAATAATCCGAGAAATGGCTTGAGAACACTATTCGTCATCTTTTGGAACCATGCTGCACTATTTTTCTATCCAAAAGGCGAACGAATATATTCGTACACATCAAATAGAATGACAAAGGCTGTATACATTTTATATTCCTATTCGAGCGGAATCTGCCAAAATGCTTTCTAAAGGACTATACGGGGAAATATTTTGCAGCCTCCGGTTTCTTCAGTTATGTCGTCGATCCTTGGCACAGGAAAAAGAAAAATGTCCGTTTGGCTAGTCTCTTTCGGAGCCAGAGTTATAGGCGAGGCGAACGTCGACACCAATGGCCGTATTATTCCAGCATCTGAATTATTGTGGATCTCATTTTTCAACCACAGTTTCTTTTCGCGTGATATACTCAAGGCTTTTTTTCTGACCGGCGTAACATCTCGCAGCTTAAATGGAACAGTACATTTTGTTGTAGCTGGTGCATAGTTGCCTAGACCAGACAAGTTCAGGGAATTTTTCACGAACCTCTTTTTTCACACTTAACAAGGCGGTCCGCGACGTTCAAGGAAGCGCACGTTTCTTGCGCCACAGTTCATAATTCCAATAAAGGTTTAACTTCAGTGCCTTCATATCTGGTCTCGACGCCCTCACGAAGAGGGCGTCGATACTAGCCTTCCGGCCTTGATAAGATTATTCTTCTTTCTTCTTTGTGGGGTTTTACGTGCCAAAACCAGTTCTGATTATGAGGCACGCCGTAGTGGAGGGCTCCGGATTAATTTTGACCACCTGGGGTTCTTTAACGTGCACTACAATGCAAGCACACGGGCGTTTTTGCATTTCGCCTCCATCGAAATGCGACCGCCGCGGCCGGGATTCGATCCCGCGATCTCGTGCTCAGCAGCGCAACGCCTTAGCTGACTAAGCCACCGCGGCGGGTCCGGCCTTGATAAGATACATTTTCTTACACCCATTCATCATATATTCGTCTCATCGCATCAAACATCTGTACCTGCACCGGTCTTCCTCTAAGTATTTCGTCACTGTTAACAAGGTCCTCATTTATTACAGATATAGGTGCACCACTATCAACCAATGCATCAACATCGTCTCTATTGATATTGAGTTTAATATAGACAAGGCTAAGGGCGTTTAGAAAAACATTCCCAATTTTTGTGGTCTGGTGGGACTGGACACCCTTTTTTATTAGTTTTTTGGTTGCGTTTCCTCTGAATGAGAGGCTGCTGGTTCTGCATCATTGCTGTTAGTAGACATTAAGTTGAAGACTCGATTTCGGTCATGAGGATTTTCGAGCTCGCGAGACCTCCATGGAGCCCTTTCGAAAGCCTCATCTGTCCGACGCACATTTTGTGGCGTAATATCGGTGCAGATGTTTCTGAAACATCACAACAGTTCCTCAATAGTTTTAGGCGATTTACTTGTACCTTCCTCTAAGTTCCTTGGGTAAGCCATGAACAATCAGTGGCACCACTGCGGACTCTGGTAGTTCTGCATTTCCCATGTGAAGAAGCCGCCTTTTCTCGTAAAAATATTCTAGGCACTTTCCTGAGCGATGTTTATAAAAATAGCTCGGTCCCACCTTTCAACTGGGTTTTCGTCAAAAGCTGCCAAAAAGCTCGTTCTCCACTGCTTCCATGTATCTGTCATATGTCAAGCGTAATGGATTTCATAAGACTTCTTGGCATGTCCGCTGAGAAACTGACGCATGTATCTGATGCGATCGCAGGATTCGTCCCAGGAGTTCTGCTCACACGCTTGTTCGTAGAACTGAATCCGAGTCTCTGGGCTTGAGCTCTCACCATCAAATAAGTCAGGCTTTACTATCTGCTTGTTTTGTCTTTGTTGGGTCAGAAGATTTTCCATGAGTTGTTGCTGTCGCTCGGCTGCTACAGGCGAAGCATTTCTAGCATGCACGAGTCCATGGAAGAGTCGGTCTTACTCGGTGCAGTTGTTGCTCTCAGCTGCATCTGCGGGGTCATGATGTGTTCGTGAAATTCGGAGTGCTTCATTCTTATCTTCACTGATGCTTGAACATCAATCTCCTGCTGCGTATTCCCAGCCTTTTGGGTGACGAACTCACTAAGCTTGGGAGTCGTGATGCTTTCGGGTAAATCATTTGACGTCTGCATCCACTTCACACGCTGAAAAAATACGACTGATGGTGCGCGTCTCTGGCTCTACCGAGCGTTATCCACGTAATAGAGGCTTCTATCCTTTCGAATGCGCCAATGTAACATTCCACGGTAAGCCTGCACTGAACCAAAGCACGATCTGTTTATTCTTCTTCTTCTTCCCCCGTTCCCACCAGGGGTGTCCTTTGTCATCTCGGCCCACTACAATACAAAAGAGAAGTATAGCAATGCATAACCAAGATGGCTGGCGAGACCGACTCTACCTCTCCCCGTCAAATCGTCTTCTTCCGACTGGCCCTTCTATTGGTTGCGCCGTAACAAATATGCTCGCCAAGGCGAACGTGGACGGAGTTCCCAGGCATGACAGGTTGAAGACGAAGGACACGAAGCACTATCTCAGTGTAACGTGCAACGTGGCCACGCCTTGAGCTGGATCTCGTCAGTGAAAGACACCACTGGACGATTGGGCAGGTGGGCACTACGGCTCCAAGAATATTCATTTGCTCTTTTGTACAAGTAAGGCCGCTTGCACAAGGACGCCGACTGCCTCTCCCGACATGCTGTCGACCACCCCGAAGATGATGCGCATGACACCGACTATTGTGTCCTGGCTAGTTCTTACCTGCCCGACATCTGCACTGAACAACGGCGTGATGACTGCTTGCGTGTTCTTATCGATCGTCTCAATTCTGGACATTCGGAGCCCACGCTGCGCATGTTTGTGCTCTGCGACGACGTTGCCTACCGTCGCAGCGTACGCCCTGAAGGACCAGAATTTTCGCTCGTTGTACCACGCCCTCTCCGGACTTCAGTTCTTGAGCAGTTGCATGCCGCCCCTAATGCAGGCCACCTCAGCGTTTCGCGTACCTTATAGCCAAGAATTAGGGATATTTCGTACAGTTTCCTTTTTCGCCACCACGTGGCGTATCGACCTTAAAGAATTCGAAATTCTTGCTATGACGTATGCTATGACTCACAACTAAAGAAAGAAACACACCCTGAAGCTGTCGCTTCAGCTCGGTACATGGAAACGAGCGCGCTTGTGTATCAGCGTTATCTCGAAGACGGCCAGCTACTTGCTCTACTGACAATGCATCGACGATTTTGCTAGACACCTGGCCAGACAGCTCGTCAGCATTCCGGAGAGATGTCTGGCCGAGACAAACGGCTCCCGCGAAGCTTCCGTTGAATATATATACAGGGTGTTTCACCGAACACTTTCAAAAATTCTTAAAGGTTGCCTGTGGCAGATAGCACAATTATAGTTCATGAGCTGGTCTACTCGAAGAGGCGGACATAACTTGCACAAGAAATTGAAATGCATAATCGACTAATTAACAAAAATTCACTAATTACGTTTTTAACTAATTAGCGGATGGCCAATATTGCAATTTACAAATTGTAGTCTTGGAGTTCGCAAGGCGGATCCCCTTGGAACGAATTCTCGGGATGACACCAGTTTCGAGATATTAATTCCCGAACTTTGCGGAGAAATGCATTGGCGTTCCAGTTAAGTTCTTAAGAAAACGTCGCTCTTTGCATTGAAGCACTAAATTAACTGGAACGCCAATGCATTTTTCCGCAAAGTTCCGGAATTAATATCTAGAAACTGGTGTCATCTTGAGAATTAATTCTAAGTGAATCCGCCTTGCGAACTCCACGGCTACACTTTGTAAATTGCAATATAGGCCATCAGGCAATTAGTTAAAAACCTAATTAGTGAATTTTTGTTAATTAGTCGATTATGCATTTCAATTTCTTGTGCAAGTTATGTCCGCCTCTTCGAGTTGACCAGCTCATTAACTAAAATTGGGCTATCTGCCACAGGCAACCTCAAATAAATTTTGAAAGTGTTCGCTGAAACACCCTGTATATTGTTTTCTTGAGCGGACTTTTTATTTGAGAATTACTGTGGCTTCGGTCTTGCGTATACTTCAAGGTTATGTTTTAGGGGTTTCCTATAGAACTGGCGCGATCCACTGAGGATGCTTCAGCTCGGGACTAAAGTCAGCAGACATCTAGGGACTTTACTCGGGCATATCTTCAATCTCGGATACTCAAATGCATGTAAAACGCAGGAATGCTTTTATGAGAAAACCGCTGAACCAATTTGAATGAAATGTGTTGCATTTAGGAGGACAAGTTAAACTACAGAGACTGCAGCAAATATAATTTTTGCTTAGATAGTCTAATGTTTTCCAAGAATTGGAGGATGTTCGTAAATTTGGAAAAGAATAGAAGCATGACGTTTACAAATCTGCAACTCAGCCATGAAAAACAAATATGACATTTATATAAACTGCACCCGTTGAAGCATCAAATGCGAAATTTTTTTTTTCGCTATACCTTAAACCTTATGTGAATTTCTTATAATGTTTGGAAACAACATTCATAACTTAGTGGTATACTTCAGGAGGGTGTATGATATATGCTTGCTGCGCGCTTTCGATATATTATTAGGTCAGTTTACAGAATTCCGATATCATTTTTAGCTGCTGAGATACATAGTTCTATACGTCATGTTTTCTTTTTCGAAATTTTGCAATTCTTAAAAATTTTACGTAAGAAAGTAGACTGACTAAATAAAATATCCCTTTGTGGAATCACCGCACTTTAACTTTTTTTTGAAATTCAACATAACTCATCAGATTTGGTGCAGTGGTTGCTCTGACAAAATATTGCCGATGTCCCATGTATTTCGATAGGAGCCCCAAGCTCAATGTTCCCCTTAAGTTCGAGCTTGAATAATATACTTGTTGGTATGATATGTTTGTAAGCGTGCGATCGTGGCCTAATGAGCTATAGCACCGGCGTACTGAGCTCAACGGGAGAGGATATGTTTTTAAAGCGGCTTGGGAAGGAAGAGGAGAAAAGAAAGGGAGAAGGCAGGGATGTTATTCAGAAGCGTGTCTGATTGGCTCAAAATTGCTAAATGCTGGGGTCGTCATACCACCTTACGTTCCATCAGCATAATTTCTATTTCATTCCGCTATTATTGTGCTATCGTCAATCAAGCGAGAACACCGGCGTCGTGGCATCGTAATTGCGTCGCAAATATTTATCGCCATCACTTCAAAATCATTCCATCGTCGTCATGCCGTCGTCCTTGTATGCCTTCCTCGTTCTATCGACATTGTTCCTTCTTCGTAATTACATCGTCGTCACTGCATGCATCGTCGGCCTACGGTTCTTGTTCTGCCGTCGTGAGATAACATTGGCGATCGATGGTCATAACAAAGCGGGTCAATCAGGGAGACAGTGTATGGCCGCATATAGCCGAATCATTTGAAACATTAGGGGAAAAACACTATGGATTCTAAATAAAGGTGTCTTAGCTAACACGGTGTGTCGCTTCTTGTTCGCTACATTGTGTGAATGTTAATCGCATTAACTTCGATATTCATCTTAACATGGGTTCTGCAGGAAGTCTTTCGTCTTCACGACACTACGAAGTCTGGCCCATATTGTTCCCAGCTTATTAACACCTCGAATTCTTACAGGTGATCGTGCTCAGGCTTGTGACGGACGACCCAAAGTTTGATGGAGGTTGCGGTATGATTTCGACAGCGGCGCCGCCTATCAACAAGGGGAAGCACATTTGAATGTGTAGGAATAGCGGCGAAAGGCAAACTTCAAGAGTTGCTAGACATCACAGATTCGAATCAAACTCACAAAGAGTTAGAAATATATATGAATTGCAGTCGCGCTAAAGAAATTCCAAACTATTGGATTGGTGCGAGGCTCGCTGCAAAAACATTCACTAGACTGTCTCAGGTATTCAAGCTATCCTTAACGGGAAACAATGAGATGAGTTTCGATAGAGCTCGTTACACTTTTCAAGAACGAACTGCAACATTTTGTTGCTACAAAAAATATGTAGATTTTCGGCATGATCACTTTAATGGAAAAACCAAAATTAAGGTTTTCAAGAAGTTCTTACTGTACTTAGATAAAATTGTAGGAAACAAATTCTGAAAAGTTCATTTACAACTTCTTGGTGCCTTAAGGTTGAGGGCAACTGACTACTGGTTTCCATTATTTTTCTTCGTTATATTTTCAAGCGAGTTAAATATTCTGCCATAGGTTATTGCACAATTAGCCCAACTAACTTGAGACTTTCAAGAGTCCATTGTTCTTAGACGAATGCTTTAAATCTACGCGGATGCTGCAAAATTTCTCGACATTGACGAGAGGGATGTGAAAAACAAAGCAGAAATGCAGAACATTTTATTGCCTCAGTAAATTTTTATTTTGAATGCTATTTCCACTCGTTAAGTTTCTCGCAGCCTTATATATGTTTTTGTAGCACTAGGTGCGTTGTGTGCGAATTTACGTGAATAAACAAGCAGGTCATATTTTAGTCTGACGAGGAAAAAAGAACAAAAAAGCGTACATTGTAGATGCACTGTACTGAAACACAAGGCGCGCGATCAAAGCCATCCCGAGTCTCCGCCAGTATGGTAGCGCCATCTAGTTAAAGTGCCGGCAAACGCATCGTGCCCGACATGCAAGTTGCATATAGCAGTTGCATGCTGCATGTAACTGTACCTGGTACTCTGGATACCTCATCGGTACACGTTATGGCGTCTCCTGGCAAGGTACGAATCGCTGCTGAAGAAGCGAATCGTACTGCTACGTGCGCGGCTACAACCAGACATCATGGGGCTCAGCAGACTGCTGTGCAGAGAGCATTACAAGCCGCAGCTCGCCGTCGACGTCGGGCGGACAGATCATATCGTTCTCGTCAAAACGAGGCGAAGAGACTTTGCCGCGAAGACCCTGTTGTGCATGGTGCCGAAATTGGAGCTACTCTTGAGCCGCTCCACCAGCTTCCGCTGTGACTGTGCTGCGTGTGCCGCGCAGGCCTGTGACTTTTTTTCATTTTGCTCTACAGTTTCCTGACATCTTTCATCTAATTATAATATTTGAGAAGTTGCCTAATTATTTAAGACTAATTATGTAATCAGGCGGAATGCAACAAATAATCTAAGTATCTCCGAACTACGGTAAACAGCATTACCCTGGTTCTGTCTAGCCAGGTGGCATTTCCATGTTTTTAAATCTTGGTGAATAATAGTAGGGACACCCTGTATATCGCTGCTCGAAATATACCTCGCAGACCTCACATGTTTCATCCAATATTTTATGTGCACGGTGAAAGTTCTGTTCCCACTGCTTTCTTTGTTCTTCGTCTCGCGGAACATTAAATAAGGATGCCTTCAGTGCCTCTTTCACGCGGCTGTACCCCCCTCGGCACTCGGGAGTGAAACAACAGTTGCGGCGATGGTCAGGCATTTCGCCTACCCGGGCCAGACGTCTGTAACGTGGGCGACACGCAGAGACAGGCAATACACGGAAAGGAAGCCGGCAGCAAGCAACGAAGTTGCAGTGAACGGACCGCTACTGATGCATGGAACAAAGAACCACCCGTACGTGAGACAGCGAAACGGGCGGGCGGACTGGCGAGTTCAGGAGGAAGCCGCAGCAGCGTCTCTAGCGGGTGCATTGGCAGGTGACAGCGGCTGCTTCAGTGGAGAGCATAGGAAGGATTGGCCACTGCGCCCACTAGAAAATCTTCTAGTACATGTGACCTAACAAAACTGATCATATTAGCGAAGAAATATTTCAGGCTTGAGTATCGCTTGAACGCCGCTGTGCAAAGCGCAGTAACTGCTTTATAAAGTGGCCGCGCACATTAGGTTACCTTGATGCGCCCGCTCCTAAACTACCACGTGTTTGACGCCTAGACACTCAGTGTCCGTCCCAATTCCAGTCTCCTAAAGGCAGCAGGGAGTACGTCGCAACCGCTACAGTATGTTGCTTCGTCGAATTGTACCTCTAAAAAGTCAATGGTCCTGACACGCGTCTGACGTGGCAGACTAATTTCACGGTGCATCGATAGCCAAAACCGCCAATTGTTGGATGAATTTGCTGATTTGCAAGGCTTCAAAGTGACAACAGTTATACCAAGCCAAGACTAATCTGAGCACTGCGTCTGTAAAGACTCATTCGCTTTATTTTGATAACCACATTTTGTCCAAATGAAATGATAATATAGATATTTATGCAAACATGTGGATCCCTAGCATAGTTTAGTTGGGATGTAGTCTCTATTTATACTGAATAAATGCAAACAGGACGTAATGTGGGTATAACGGGGCACTAAATTGTCATCATCATCATCAGACTGTATTTATGTCCACTGCAGGACGAAGGCCTCTCCCTGCGATCCCCAATTACCGCTGTCTTGCGCTAGCTGATTGTTACTTGCGCCTGCAAGTTTCCTGACTTCATCACCCCACCTAGTTTTCTGCCGTCCTCGACTACGCTTCCCTGCTCTTGGTATCTATTCTGTAACTCTAATGGTCCGCAGGTTATCCATACTACGCATTACATGGCCTGCCCAGCTCCATTTTTTCGCTTAATGTCGACTAGAATATCGGCTATCCCCGTTTGTTCTCTGATCCACACCGCTCTCTTCCTTTCTTTAACGTTAGACCTAACATGTTTCGTTACATCGCTTTTTGTGCAGTACTTAACTTGTTCTCAAGCTTCTTTGTTAACCTCCACGTTTCTGCGCATATGTTAGCACCAGTAGAATACAATGATTGTACGCTTTTCTTTTCAACGACAGTGGTAAGCTACCAGTCAGGATTTCGCAATGCCTGCCGTATCCTCTCTAACCCAATGTTATTCTTCGGTAAATTTCTTTCTCGTGATCAGGGTCCCCTGTGAGTAATTGACCTAGAGAAACGTACTCGTTTACAGACTCTAGAGGCTGACTGGTGATCCTGAATTCTTGTTCTCTTGCCAGGCTATTTAACATTATCTTTGTCTTCTGCATATTAATCTTCAACCCCACTCTTACACTTTCTCGGTTAAGGTCCTCAGTCATTTGCTGTAATTCGTCCCCATTGTTGCTGAATAGGACAATGTCATCTGCAAACCGAAGGTTGCTGAGATAGTCGCCGTTGATCCTCACTCCTAAGCCTTCCCAGTCTAAGAACTTGAATACTCCTAAGCGTGCAGTGAAAAGCATTGGAGAGACTGTGCCTCCTCGTCTGACCCCTCTCTTGATAGGTATCTTTCTACTTTTCTTGTGGAAAACCAAGGTTGCTGTGCAATCGTTGTACATATTTGCCATGATATTTACGTATGCGTCCAGTACTCCTTGATTACACAATGCCTCTATGGCTGCTGGAATCTCTACTTCTGCACAATAATCTTCAACTCGCACTCAGGCAGCATGCACTCAAGCAGCATCGCATCAGCGAAGACGAAAGGACGCATCCTAACCTACTGTCTGTACTCTTTGCAGATGCCGGCATATTATCATCAAAAGTGTAAGAAATCCCGTTCGGCAACATATTCCGCTGCACGAGCTATGTGAGCGTCGCACCATTCACTCAATTGTGCTGCTGTTGCCTTACCATTACTAGGACCTGGACAACGTGGCCGAAACCGCCATCTACCCAAGCCTGCTGCAGTTTCAAGCTTGTTATCAAGTTAGATCTTGGGGGCGTTGTCTTTTTGGAACTGGCTTCACTCAGGCAGCAGCGGTGACGACGAAAGAACGCATCCTAACCTACTTTCTGCACTCTTTGCAGGTCGGTGGCTGTTATATTGAATATCGTATGCACCACTAAGTCCGTCGCATCTGCTGCTGATGATTTTTTATTGGGCGTTGTAGTCAGACGAGTGTTTCTCTTTAAATTTTTTGAGCAGCGTGCTTTTTACTTTGTGTACACAAGAGTATTTTGTGGAATTTTATTTCATGTACCTGAAACTATGGGGCATAAGAAGTGTGGTAGCATAGGTAATGTTGCAGAAGCCCTAGCTGAGAAGCAACCTAACTGCATTAATGAGGTCGTTAAAACTTTTAGCTGATCAAGTGAGGAGACTCGATGTGTTCTCAACTGAAGTGCAAGGTGAAATTTCCGAGGTCGCTTCCTCGAGCACTAAAATATTTACTGAACTTCGAGGTGTTCGAGACGCTATTAGTTTCATGAATGAGAATTTTGAGCTCTTTAGGACTGACGTAGAGGCTTTTCTCAAAGAGATAGACGCGGTGAAAGTTAAGAGTGCGATGTGCCGCAAGGAAAATGATGAACTGGCGAGAGACCTGAAGGAAGCTAGACGGGAGATTGTTGAACTGAAGCAATGCATTAGAAATATGAATACCGAAATCCAAGGTCTTCCGCAAACCAAACGTGAGGACTTGGGGAAAACTGTCGCAAACATCGCTAGATGCTTAGGAACTGATCTCACAGATAAAGACATCAACATCGCGCACGATGTATTGTCGAAAAATAAAAGTAAATCTAATGTGATTTCTCACTAGAAATGCATGAGACAAGCTGTTGTCCGCAGCAAGAAAGGTTAAAAAACTAGACAGCAGTCGTCTTGGCTTTGACAAGAATATCCGTGTACATATTGCGAGACAGCTGTTCAACCTCGACGGTTTATTTAGCAGGCCGCGTGCTGAAGCGAATGGCGCTGGCCATGATGATGAATACATACAGATAAAGATGAAGAGGTAATCCCCCGCGCGTGGAAGCGGCCAACCTGGCCGCTGCTTATGGCGGCGAACGCCGTATGAAAGGCTTTAAGCGCGAAACATGCACAATCTCTGTGGCACGGCAGTGGCCATCCAAAGGCGTAACAACGGGAGTGACACGATAGTTAACGGGCGAAGTCAGTTCCCGAACAGTGTAGGGCCCGATAAAACGAGACTGAAATTTCTCGCATAATCCAAGAGCGCGAACAGGGGTCCGCAGCAACACTTCGTCTCCAGGGTGGAAGGAAACGACATGGTGGGATGCATCATAGCGAGTTTTGCGGTCTTGTTGACTGGCGTAGGCGTTGAGGCGGGCGCGTTGGCGAAACCGCGCAATACGCGAAATGAACTGCCCACACATTGATGTGGACGAGGCCACGGGGACACCAAAGAAAGAAACGTCGAGGATAGTGATTGGTTGACGACCCTATACAAGGAAAAAGGGCTAGTACCCTGTAGTGCGTTGGACGGACGTATTGTATGCGAAAGTATTGTATCCCACTTGGTGTGGTCAGGGTTGATGTACATTGATATCATGTCGGACAGTGTGCGATGAAAGCGCTCTGTGAGGCCATTAGTTTGAGGGTGGTAGCTTTAAGTTGTTTTATGGATGGTATTGGACGCACGAACATCGTCGAGAGGTTTAGACAGAACGGTCCTGCCGCGGTCACGCAAAACGACACGTGGGGCTCCGTGCCGTGACAAGATGGCTTCCAAGAAAAAGGCTGCAAACTCTGCTGTGGATCCCGAAGGTAGTGCGGCTGTTTCAGCGTACCGTGTCTGGTATC
>NC_051164.1:25096272-25158198 GCF_013339745.2 Dermacentor silvarum
TTAGGAACTCAGCCACAGCGCGAAGTTTTGATGGGTCGGGGCAAATGCCGTCTTGGGATACGACGTGACCTAGAATCATGAGCTTCCGCGCGGCGAACTGGCACTTTTTCAAGTTCAGTTGCAGGCCTGCGTTGGTCAAGGACATCAACACTTGCCTAAGGCGGAGAAGATGCGTGCTGAAATCAGGGGCGAACACAACGATGTCGTCGAGGTAGCATAAACACGTGCTCCATTTTAGGCCGCGCAATATATTGTCCATCATTCGCTCAAACGTAGCAGGCGCATTGCATAGGCCAAATGGCATCACGTTAAATTCGTATAAACCATCTGGAGTAATGAATGCGGTTTTAGGGCGATCAATTGCTGACATCGGGACCTGCCAGTAGCCCGAGCGTAAATCCAACGAAGAGAAGAATTCAGCGCCTTGCAAGCTGTCCAGAGCGTCGTCAATGCGCGGTAAAGGGTAACGTCTTTTCGCGTTATCTTATTAAGACGGCGATAATCGACGCAGAACCGAATGGAACCATCTTTTCTTGTGACGAGAACCACCGGTGATGCCCACGGGCTATGGGAAGGTCGAATGACGCCGCGCTGAAGCATGTCGTCGACGTGCTCACTGATCACCTGACGCTCCTTGGCTGAGACGCGGTACGGGCGCTGCCGCAAAGGCGCGTTGGAGCCAGTGTCGATGTGGTGGCTGACGGTTGACGTGCGGCCCAGAGTAGGCTGAGCGACATCAAAAGAAGAACGGAACTGGGCAAGCCGGTGAAGAAGCAGGGAGCGCTGCTCGGAAGTAAGGTCGTCGGCAATGAAAGGTGTGAATAAGTCAGGTGATGGCGGAGCAGAAGTGGAAAGTGCACAGAAGTCAGTGAGCTGTGCATGCGAAGCATCCGGCACGTCGGTAATAAACATGTCATCAAGAGGCTGAACACGGCCAAGTGTTTCGCCGCAAAGAGCCTTCAGGGCTGTAGGAAGAGGATTGCAGACAACGATGGAGCTGAAACCGGCTGAAATGTCAAGCGTGGCGAAAGGGAGGGGAACATCTTTGCGGGTTATGAAGAGTTCCGAAGGAGTAAAGAGGACAGCGCCTTCAGAGACAGCGCCACAAAAGACGGGAACAACGGCACACGAGTACGGCGGTATGGCGATGTCTTCCCGAAGGACTAGCTTAGCGGGAAGAGAAGTGGCGTCGACGAGGGGCACGTCACACAGAGGCGATAATTCGACTTCAGCACGCGCACAGTTGATGACAGCGTTAGTTCGCGAAAGAAAGTTCCACCCGAGTATCACGTCGTGAGAGCATGACTGCAGAACCACAAACTCCACAATATAGAGAACGCCCTGAATAATAACTCTAGCTGTACATGCTGCTGAAGGCCGAACTGGCTGGGCGCTTGCTGTGCGAAGAGAAAACCCAGAAATTGGCGTCGTAACTTTTCGTAAAGCGCGAGAGAGGCGTTCGTTTAGGACAGACACGGCTGCTCCAGTATCAATTAGCGCAACGGTAGAGACGCCGTCAACAGTAAGGTCGACAACGTTCGCAGGCGACAATGGAGGACTTGTACAGATCGATGGCGACGCAGTTCCTGCCTCCTGAACTGCGGCGCTTAGTTTTCCTGTTGCGTGGGTGAAGGGCGCCGACGCATCGGGGACAACGAGCGGCGACGCGGGGAAGGTGATCGACGTGTAAGGACCGGGCGCTCGGCTGGTGGCCTGTTCGACTGCCGACTAAAAGAAGTGTCGCGGAAAGGTTGCACGTCGGCGTAGGGAGGCGACTGCGCAAAGCCATCAGAGTGCAGCATGCGGCGGCGGCAGAGTCGTGCAACATGGCCGGGAATACCGCAGGCATAACATATGGGCCTGTTGTCTTGCGTACGCCAAGGATTAGCAAAGGCAGGAGGAGGTCGATGAACGGGATGAGGAACGGGTGGTAGCGGCCGTGGATGTAGCGCAACGAGTGGTTGACGAGGAGGCTGCGCGGCGACGGATGCGTAAGTAAGTGGCGCTGCGACAGGGGACTGCTGATGCTGCATTGGTAGAGCCTCAGCAACTTGGTCTTCAATAACCCGCCGGAGCGTCGGAGCGAGCTGTGTAGGAGGCTGTTGCGGCAGCGGCTGCTGTTGGGGTAGCTCAGCGAAGGGTAGTAGCGAAAGCTGTCGTGCAACTTCCTCCCGCACGAAAGCTTGGATTTCTGTGAGCAGGGGGGAGCGATCAGACAATACTGTCATGGAAGAGAGGGTCTCGTCAGCCACTGAGGGGCGCCTGGTCAAAGCGCGCTGCCTCCTCAACTCGTCGTAGCTTTGGCACAAGTTTATGAGCTCTGCTACGGTACGTGGACTCTTGGCGATCAACATTTGGAAGATGTCATCGGCGATGCCCTTCAAAATGTGTTTCAATTTGTCATTTTCCGTCATAGACGCATCCACCCGTTTGCATAGGTCGAGAACCTCTTCGATATAACAGGTGAACGTTTCACCGGGTTGTTGAGCTCGCTCTCGTAACCGCTGCTCGGCGCGCAACTTGTGGACGGCGGGGCGACCGAACACTTCAGCGAAACTGGTCTTGAACGCGGACCAGGACTGAAAGTCGGCTTCGTGATTTTTAAACCACAGGTGAGCCACTCCCGCAAGGTAGAAGATGACGGCATTTAACTTGGCGGTATCGTCCCAACGATTGTGCAAGCTCACCCGTTCATAGGTAGACAACCAGTCATTGACGTCTTGCTCATCCGTACCGCTGAAAACCGCGGGATGGCGGAGCGGGAGAGCGCCAGAGCAGGCAACGGAGGGTGGCGGCGACGTCGGCTGGGGAGAGTCAGGCATGACGGAAGGCAGAGTGCGAGACCGGAGTTCCAGGGTGGAAATGTTCTTGAAAACCCAGCACCTTCCACCAATTGTAAAGGGGTGTACTGAACAGTTCAGATGGTAGCGTCTGTTCTGATCGAAAGGCGGGTGACGCAGAGCAGGAACAGCTGGTTGCACGAACGGCTCCCACTCGTGCTAAGCACTGGCGATCCGGCTGGCCTACTGGTTGCACTGCAGGCATTGAACAGTCGATCTGGCTGGCCTTGTCCGTGTGCTCTTCTTCTTCATTACAATATATATATATATATATATATATATATATATATATATATATATATATATATATATATATATATAAACTGCACTCTCGTGGGCACGTGAGAACTCCACGCAGAGTTCGTAGCGGCCATAGCGGCCTATGCGCATCGCCTGAAATGCTGAGGGGGCGCGCAACCCACCGGGCGTGCTCCTGCGTACAGCTCATCCGATCTGCCACCTCTGAGAGTTCCCTGCGTTCGCAGAATTGTTGCAGACGCCGAACTAAAACTGTGTATTGCCAATTTCGCACATTATTTGGAGGATTCCTGCTAGCTACTGTTTTAGATGCGAAGCATCTTATGGTCGGGGCTAGAGCACTGCACGGGCCGGTTTTTGCGGCCCGGGCCCGGCCCGGGCCCGTTTTTACATTGGGTGGCCCGCCCGAGCCCGATCAAAACTTTTATGGCGAGACCCGGGCCCGGCCCTGGCCCGAAAATAATCTACGTTACCCGCCCGGCCCGGCCCACCACCCCTTTACCTTAAGCCCGAGCCCGGCCCGAGCCCGGCTCGAAACCGGCCCGAACCCGGCCCGAGACCGAAAAATACATGTTTTTCAGAGTTGAGAAGCCCGAGAATAACTCACAGAAAGCCCGAGCCCGGCCCGGGCCCGCGTCAAAAAACCCGAGCCCGGCCCGGGCCCGGGTCAAAAAGCACACGCCGTGCCCGAGCCCGGCCCGAGCCCGTGAAAGAACTGCTCTACCCGGCCCGGCCCGGTCCACGGGCCGGGCCGGGTCCGGGCTTTCGGGTAAGCCCGAGCCCGTGCAGTGCTCTAGTCGGGCCTATGTCACTCCCTCCCTCCGCCGCGCGGCGTCCACACCCCTACTGCGCATGCGCATCCTCCTCTCCTTGTCTCATCTTATCTCCTTCCTCCTCCCCCTCATCTCCTTGTCTCCTCTCCGACGCTCCTCTCCTCTCCGGATTGGTCAACGAATGGCAACACCTGCGGCTCCGCGCGCGATAATGCGAAGCAGCTTAGGTTAGAGGCGCGACGGTAGGCGCCCCAGAGGCACCGGCAACAGTCACCAACGCCGCGCGCGTTCGGTGCGAACGCTGGCAAAACGCCGACGGCGTCGACAACAATTCTGCGCGTTGCTGGTGCAACTGCACGTCCAAGTTTATACAGCTGATAAAACTGCCTTGAGTCGACCCAATGGCTGCTTCGCATACTATTCAGGGTTCCCCTACGGAAAGATGGTGTAATTTTTTTGACAATTCCAACTTCCTTTGAGGAGAAAGTTTTTGGTTCCTTGATGTGGCAGTTCTGAGTTTAGACGCTGCTGTTTTTGAAAGAACACAATCTGCAAGAATACTTGTGAATGTCTGAAAAATAAAGCATTTCTTGATTTTACATTGTTAGATTTGGACGAGAACTCCCATAGGTGTTGGAACATATTATAGATTGATACGGTACAGCCGCCACAGTGTGACTGCACTGATATAGAAGACGACGTCTTCCCACTTGAGATAGCGGCGCCGTCGAGGCCGCCGTTGGCTTCCGTGTAAATAAATTGTAAATAGCCTTAGACATCAGCTACACGTCACAATATGAATCGCACATTAGAAAACAAATTACCTCTCTTGCTTCGGAACATGGACGCATTAATCATTCAATTTCTCTGGTCACCTGTCGCAGTGTTCCAAGTTATCACTGTTGCCGATGCCGGTATATCAAGAGTCCACGGCGACAAAAAAAAAAAAAAAACACCGCCCAAGCACTGCGTACAGATGGTTAACCAGCGAAGCTGATACATGCGGCTCCGGTATTTATGACTGCAATAATCCCGGCGGTTCAATAAAATCTGTCTCAATTATTGCTGAGGTCTTTGTGTTTCTTAATGAGTTAACACCACATTCGGCTGCAACGGAGAAAACGACGTCATTGACGGTATGCCCGCAGTCCGCGATTGTCGCATGGCCGTGTGTGGCAGGCGAGGGAAGCATTTTCAGCGTTCGCAAGCACAGGTGTGCCACGCTTCTCGTCTCGGACTGCGCGGCAGTGCCTCGATGGCAACAGGTGGCGCAGCGGGTTTAGAAAAAAGCGCCACAGAGGAGCACGTTTGCTACATAACGCGTTTCTAAGGCGCCATGCGTTTCGTAGGCCACGCGCCGGCTTCGCTGTGGCGAGGATAGACGGCGCAGACTGTTCTTACAAACCACCGTGCTGGTGGTGGTGCTGGCGTAGTGACTATAGTGGTGCTGTAGTGACTACAGTGGTGCTGGCGTAGTGACTATAGCGTTGCGCTACTAAGCCCGACGGTGCGGGATCGAATCCCAGCCACAGTGGCCGCATTTCGATGGGCGATCAAATGCAAAAACGGCCCTTTATCGGGAATTGGCTGCACGTTAAACAACCCCACGTGGTCACAATTAATCCGAAGTCCCACACTATGCTGTGGCCCATCATAAAATCGTGGTTTTGGCACCTAAAAACCCAGAATTTTTAAGGGATGCTTTATAGGCTCACAAGTGTCGGCGATGTCCCACCGAAAAGTGGGCCGATCCTGGCGGTAGTGCAGAAAGGGTCCATGCTCAATGTCACATACCAGGGATCAAAGCGAGAGAGAGAAAGATAGAGAGAGAAATGCGGAAAGAGAGAAAGAAAGGGAGAGAGAGGAAGAAAGAATTAAGGAGATAGAAAGAAAGATAGAGAGAAAGAGAGAGAGAAAGAAAGAAAATAGCCACGGATGTCATATACCGCACTGACGCTTTTGATCTATTTATAATATTTGTAAAGATGATAAATTAAGTATCTAGGCAGAATGCAAAAAATAATTTGAGTATCTCCAAGCGGTGGCAAACAACATTATCTTGCTTCTGTCCAGCTACGCGACATTTGCATATTTTGAGTGAAGCTATATATAGGCTCACAAATGACGGCGGTGGTGGTGGTGATGTCACGCTGAAAAGTGGGCCGATCCGGGTAATTGTGCAAAAAAAGGGCCCAAGCTCACTGGCACCTACCAGGAACAAAAAGAAAGAGAGAGAGACAAAACGAAAGAGAGAGAGAAAGGAATAAAAAGAGAAATAAATAAACAAAGAGAGAGAGAGAGAGAAAGACACTCACCAAAGGGTCATGAATTGTGTGCTAGTTTAAGGCACATATCAGCTCCATGGCAGTTTGAATTTGAGGAGTGTAAGCTTCTGCTGAAAACACGTCATGCGGAACATTGCAAAACAAGCACTTTAATAAAATAGCATTAGTGTATACATCACCAAGGCCAACCCTTGTGTATTCTCCCTTAACATATTTCTCAAACCTCAAACTCAAAAGTGATGTTGAGGTGCAAGCTCTCAATATCATACATATTCCCTTTTCAATGAACCAAAGTACATTGGTGCATGGACGCTGTGGGACCAACTCAGATGTAGACATCAACACTAATCAGCAACACAGCAAAGTCTGCTTACAATTCCTCTGTAGGCCCAGCCACACCTGCATTAAAACAAGTTAGCTCAACGTCACGAGAGTATATTATAAAAAGTCACACTGGAAACAAATCAATTCTTGTTCAGTATAAATAGGAATCAAATACAGA
Source organism: Dermacentor silvarum (assembly GCF_013339745.2). NCBI lineage: Eukaryota > Metazoa > Arthropoda > Arachnida > Ixodida > Ixodidae > Dermacentor > Dermacentor silvarum. The sequence goes on from NC_051164.1 coordinate 25,102,931, forward strand.
TATACTTAACCCCATAGCAAGCCTCACTTTGAGTAACAAATCCTGCAAGATAAGAAAAATACGATGCATGAGCCATCTATGCAAAAAGAATAATCGAAGGTTATTTTTATTGCCTCCATCCTCCTACTCGTGCATAGATGGCAGTCAGGTTAAGTAAACTGGGCCAGACAGCCACATAGTCTAATAAAAGGCGATCACTTGGTGGGCCAATTATGATATGATAGCGCGACATGCATCCTTGCAGTCGTTTTAATGGGTTCTGTAATGTTGGCCATCCTGCAGGCACTGCCATGTTAAAGCACCCATAAGCCTAACAGCATCACCCAATAGGACTAACCAATCAGTGTCCCTAGCTGCACAACTCGGCATGTATAACAGGGGGCTTTCATTATGCTTTAACTTCCTCCGGCTTGAGCCCAGTTTTTGTTAACAGAATAAAAGATTTAAGAATCTCCACAGGCTGAGTGGAAAAAAGCACAATAAAAAGCCTCAATAGCTTCCTACTCAATTCCACCTTTAAAACAACACTGGCAAGTTCATTACCATGTGTAAAACAAATCAAATTGTTGGGGAATCAAGTAAGCATCCCCTTTTCATACACGAAAATATCACCAGCACTACTACTGACATAATGGCATTTTGTCAACAAAAACACCAAGCGCAAGAGCTGAGGCTTGCGCAAGTTGGTAACAGTTCATTTTGATTGTGTTCACAGCGCACACACGCCAAAAGAATAACAGTGACAGTGATAAATAACTGACCTCTTTCACACTCTGTGTGTCCCTTAGTTCCTTGGAATGTCCGTGGTGTGAATGCCACCATCTCGCTGTCTCTTACCTCTTTAGTAAGTGTGCACTGTAAATAGCATGGAAATGAACATAGAGACCACATAATGCTACAATAGATAAAGAAAAGGAAGCATTCACTTCGAAGCAGCATCTCTTTGAGCAACTTATTTTAAACCAACATCCTAAGCATGCCACTGCGCTCAAAAAAGCTTACTCATGTTCCTGTGCAAAACAAGTTTGCTTTTATAGAAAATATAGTTACATTTGTTATATTATTTCGGCAAACTGGTGGTTATGCAGTAATATATTGCACCGCATGGTTGCACATGGCCGCACGGTTGCCCCCTTTTGCACTAATTGTGTCTATGCCAAAGGGGCTAAGGCTAAACTTTACGTAGCCGCACACATATTAGCCGTGGAATAATTGTGAGTTACGACGTTTGTTTGCCGCTTTTAATAGTGTGTAGCTGTCGACATAGCAAGCGATGATCTATTTATTGTAGGACCGCGTGGTTCCAGCACGGCGTGCCTAAAACACTTTTGTTGGATGAGAAAGTATTGTTTCTGGTACTCTTTTGGGAAGCAGCCTATGCGTTATTCACAAGAAAAAAACCTTGTTTCACTGAGAATGTCAGACAAATGCATATTTCAAATTGACCATTTTAACATGCACGCAAACTACAGCAAGGTTTAGAGGGTACCATTAACTATTGAAATGCACATCAACCAAGTTCAGCAGTCAACACCATAACCAAGCCTGTAGAAGTTGTCGATATTAGGAAGATGACATAATTATAAGGAAAAGGTGAGACAGATGATCTGCACTTTAAGAGAAGCAATAGCAGAGTTCAAGCTCTCTGCCATGTCATATGCGGAAGGGCAAAGCATACGGAGCTTTCAGTTACACTCACCTGTGACGACTGCACCAGGCTGACTGACATGCGTGACCAGTTGTTTGTGATACCACATTATTAAACCTACAATTCATGTGACATCAGATATCAGCTGATGATGATGAATCATGATGATGATTAAGGTCAAATCAAAACATGCCAAGCGTATCAACGCAATTGCTTGCCCGCGAGGAGTTCACAACCCGAAGGAATGAAGCTTTAGCATTCTCAACTCATAATAAGTGCTTAGGTGTCTTCACATATTAAAAATTTTCCAACCGATTTTTGCCCAGTTCTCCATTGCTGGTATGTACCATAGTATGGAAATCACCATGATCATCAAAAGCGGCACTCATCTCTAAGAGGTAGCTGGCTTTGGCACGACATATAGCTGCCGTTTCTTGGTCGTTGGGGGTATTTGCCATTGTATGAAAAATCGTCGTAATCACAAGCAACATGCGGAGCCGCCTCTCCACTAATCCATCGTAAACTGTATGTGCCACAGCATGAAAATCATAATGACATCAACACGCGACGGTTATCTCAAAGAGCTAGATTGTTTTGAAACGATGTGTGCGCCTGTTTCTTGACCCCATTTTGTGTATGTGTCATAGTATGGAAATCATCATCATGATCAACGGGGGGACACGCTTCTTGACCACTCGCCCATTGTGAATATTGTCACGACCTCGCAGGAGACGTGGAAGCCGGCGTACAGCACGTATACAAGCACTTTATATAAGCAGCAACTTGTTTTTGTATTGCCTCCCGCTCTTTCGGTGCTACACGATAAGGATTCTGCCGGATGGGTCTTGCGTCGTCTTCGGCGATAATACGGTGCTTGGTGAGCGGCGTCTGGCTAACTCTTGACGTAGATGAGAAGCAGCTGTTGAACTCATTGATGAGCCCAAGAAGGCTGTTGCGTTCGATGGGCGATAAAGTTCGACTGACATCAACCACAGGTGCAGGCATAGGCGCGGTGGACGCCGCATGCTGCACTGAGAGGCAGTCTTAAATTGGGGCAATTTCGTCGAAGTAAGCAACAGCAGTGCCTTTAACAATCTGTCCACGTTCCCTGCTAAAATTAGTCAGCAGGAGTTCAGCATGTCCGTCGAGTACATTAATTACGGCCCTGGCGACGGAAACGCCCTGACTCAGTACTAGTGCGTTCATGTGTTCAGCTACGCTAGGCCCGGTGTGCAAGTTATCGCAGATGACAGGCACGAGGGAACAACTTCGCGGCGGAAGCGTGACGTCGTCGTCGGCGATACGTAAACGCAGTCGCTGGTCATCCGCGGTGTCGACGTCTTCGGTACTCGTAGAAAATGTCACCATGCGGTCGCGGACATTAATAACTGCACCGTACTCCCTCAAGAAATTCATTTCCAAAATAAGTTCTTTACAGCACTCAAAGAGAATGACGAGCGTGGCAACGAAGGCTGAACCGGCGATTATGATTCGGGCTGTGCATTTTCCAATCGGCGTCATCAACTGACCCCCGGCAATTCTGATGTTGGGCCCGCTCCACGGCGTCTTCACTTTTCTTAGTCTGTCGGCTAGCTTTAGACTCATTATCGAAAAATGCGAACCAGTGTCAACGAGAGCGGCCACTTGGTGGCCGTCAATGGTGACGACAAGATCGGCGCTGACGGCGTCTGGTACATGTCGTCGGAGTCGTAGAGTCGTCGATCGTCGGTGATGGGGGCTCTTGCGAAGCTGGACGGTTTGCAACCTCACCCCCGGAGGTCGCTGCCTCTAGTTTCCCCGGCGCGGGCTAGGAGACCTGCCCCTAGAGGCGTCAGGAAAATCGCGACGGCTTGGTTGGGTGTAACGAGCCGGTGATGGGGAACGCGATCGAGGCGTCGTTGAACCTTCCGGTCGAAAGTTTGAAGGATTGTCGTCGCATGTACGTGGAGCGTCAAACCGAGGGTAACTATAGTTGGTGGGAAATCTGGGAAACCCAGCTGCGCGGTAGTGGCAAGCTCGATAAACATGTCCTCCTTCACCGCAATGAAAGCATAGCGGCCGGCGGTCAGCGGTGCGCCACAAATCGGTTTTTCGTAGCGGATAGCCGGCAGGGAATTCTCCGTAAGACAGCGGCGCAGCGATCGGCTGTCGGCGATACGGTATTGCTGGCGGCGGCTGTGACTGTCGAAGATAGGGCGTCGGGGATAGCGGCGGTGGCTGCGTCGGAGTGGTCGACGGTGTCAGCAGCATCGAAGTGGCGGGAGGTGGACGACAAAGAGCTTCCGCGTATGTGCATCGTCGCGGCGCCGCTTGCCAGTGGGGCGAAGAAAAGGCCTGTCGAACTTCCTCCCGGACGACATCTGCGACAGAAGCCACCGCTGGTGCCATGGGAGCAATTCCGAGCTGCCGGATCTCCTCTCGCGCAATCTCTCGGATAACTTCACGCAGAGATGTGCCGCCGCCCTCAGGTAGCAGTGAGGCATTTGTTGGCGAGTTCGCGCGATCGTATTAGTGGTACCGCTGCTGCAGTGCCCGTTCGATAGTGGTAGCCTCCTTGGTAAATTCGGCCACTGTCGTCGGTGGATTCCTCACGAGTCCGGCTAACAGCTGCTCCTTCACTCCCCGCAAGAGATAGCGCAACTTCTTTTCTTCGGCCATCTCAGGATCTGCTCTGTGGAAAAGGCGGGCCATATCTTCTGCAAACATGGCAACGCTCTCATTTGGCTTCTGAACACGAGATTCGAGAAGGCGCTGCTCATTCTCTTTTCTGTCGCTGCTAGTGAATGTGTCTAGCAGCTGGGTGCGGAAGGCATCCCATGTGGTCAGGCTCCTCTCCCGGTTCACAAACCATGTCCGCGCACTGTCTCAAAGAGCAAAATAGACATAAGACAGCTTTTGCCGGGAGCCCCATTCATTATGACTGGCGACACGCTCGAACTGGTCCAGCCAATCTTGGACATCTTCAATGGGGTCACCATGGAAACTTTCTGGGACCATAGAATGCTGTAGCGTCACCTGCGATGGAGTTGCAGTGACCATGGCGGTAGTTCTTTGACGCGGTCCGGCAGGATCCTGCAGGGGTTGAACTCGGGCGTCAGGCCTAGCAGACGGCGGCTGTACCGGTAAACAGGAGTTTCGACGAGCGAAGGCGATTCCGCGTTCGATGGATGGCTCCTCGAAGGGGTGCTAAGCATGAGGCAATCCTACCCAGCTCCTCCACCAGTGTCACGACCTCGCAGGAGACGTGGAAGCCGGCGTACAGCACGTATACAAGCACTTTCTATAAGCAGGAAACGCAACGTCGTTGTCGTCTCTGTTTTTGTACCCGCGCGCTACTTCAGCGTCGTTTCCATGGCCGGGCACATACCCGCGGCGACGATGTGGCAATATGTGCCCCAGAACGGAAATCGTAATCATCGTCAACAAAAGGCGATGATCTGAAAGATCTTGTTAGCGTTGGCATCATACGTATCCAGCCTTTCTTGGCCAATCCCTCGTTGATGGTATGTACCATCGTACAAAAGTCCGATCATCACAATCAACGCGTTGCGATCATCTGAAAAGGCTAGTTGTTGCTGGCACAAGGAAAGTGTGCGTGCATTGTAGCTTAATGGTTAGATTACTGTTCACGTCACTGACAGCGGGAAATTGTGAGCACCTTCAGGATCCAATGTTTGCTTTTCTGGGGGAAAGAGGGACGGTGACAAGAACCTTTATTGGTCCTGAGAAACTGTGGCTAGGGGGAGCCGAACGCTCCCTCAGGTCAAGTCGGTGGCTCCGCCCACGATGGCACCGGGAGGCGAAATCCAGTTGCAAAGTCGTGGGCCCTCTGGACTAGAGCACTGCACGGGCCGATTTTTTGAAGCTTGGGCCCGGCCCGGGCCCGTTTTTACGTTGGCCTGCCCGCCCGAGCCCGACCAAAAATTTTATGGGGAGACCCGGGCCCGGCCCGGGCCCGGAAATAATCTATGTTACCCGCCCGGCCCGGCCCGCCACCCCTTTACCATAGGCCCGAGCCCGGCCCGAGCCTGGCTCGAAACTGGCCCGAACCCGACCCAAAACCCAAAAAAGCATGTTTTTCAGAGTCGAGACGCGTGAGGATAACTCGCTGCACGTTACATGCACACCACCAGAAAGCCCGAGACCGGCCCGGGCCCATGTCTGAAAACCCGAGCTCGGCCCGGGCCCGGGTCAAAAAGCACATGCCGGGCCCGAGCCCAGCCCGAACCCGTGAGAAAACTGCTCTACCCTGCCCGGCCCGGCCCGTGGGCCGGGCCGGGCCCGGGATTTTGGGTAAGCCCGAGCCCGTGCAGTGCTCTACTCTGGACTGCCTGGAGCTTGATGTGGTGGTGGTCGCTTCATAAGAACTACTCTCACTGTTCCTTTGTGGCAAGTATACAGTTTTCTATGGCTGGGCACAGCGGTAAATATAGCATATTCTACCGCTGTGCTCAAACTCTCAAACTTCTTAGAATGCTTTCTACAATGGGTGTCAAGTGCACAGGCACCGTGCGTGACAGTCGAATAGAAAATTGTCCCATCCTCACACAGAAAGAAATGAAAAGTAACACTCGAGGCTTCTACTATTACAGAGTCGACGTCGAATCTGAAATTATCGTATGTCGCTGGAAGGACAACAGCACAGTGAGCGTCGTCTCAAATGCTCACAGGGTCGAACCAACGCAAATGGTAAAAATATATTCAAGAGAGAACAGGTCTAAAGTCCCGGTGGAGCAACCATTCTTGATTTCTAGGTACATGGGCAACATGGGAGGAGTTGATAAACTGTACGAAGATATTGCCAAGTACCACACAGCCATTACAGGAAAGAAGTGGTATTTTTCACTCCTGACGTATCTTGTTGATCCATGTGTGAACAATGCATTCCAGTTATACAGAATGGGAACGGACAAAACAGAGCTCCTCACATTTCGAAGGACGATAGCGATGTCATACATGAAGACTTATGGCTCCATTGCGTGGAAAAAGCATGCAATCTTTAGTGGAAGCCCAAAGCCGATTTGACCGCATTGACCACACAGTGATCCCTCAAGACAAGCAAACAAGGTGTTCTCATTGCCATGGGAAGACCACCACACGTTGTGAAAAAAAGTTGCAGTGGCTTAGCTCGGCTATGCCAGGATATACGTAGCGTTAGCAAAGGTTCAGCAGATTTCGGGATCCTAAAGAGCCTAAAGAAGAACGGAGAAGCTTGATGAGTCAAGCTTCTCCGTTCTTCTGCGCTGTTGAGCAGCATTTGCGCTCTCCTTCTCCATTCCTATACCACACTGGCAAACGCCAGTCAGAAGCGCAGCGGCTCCAGAGCAGTGTCAGATGGCGACTGCACAGCGAGCGCGCGCCGGCGCCAGTGCGTCTACCACGGCTACGACGTCACTCCTCTGAAATGCGCAGACCGGCGGCGGTGAGTCGCGCGCGGCGGCGGCGGAGTGCGCGAGAGGTGCCGGATCCGGTGGCTCCGGTGCGCAAGCCGTGTGACATCACTGATCCTTGCGCATGCGCAGCACGGCTCTTGATGTGCCGCGCGAAACGGGCTTGGCTAGGCCAGTGTAGCTAACGCTACAAAAGCGACATCGGAGTACATGTCAAATACTTCAAATTGTATCATTCGAATGCGTAGTATATGTGCCTAGTGTCCTATATGTAGGACGGCTACAAAAACACAGGTCGAAAAAAATTTTTGAATAAAAGAGATCCCAGAACCAAATATTACGGGAAAATAAATCACTTTCCTTAATTTCCCCAACTTCAGGCAGATATGGGTTAAATTTCCTTTTTGATTCCTTGGTGCCGCTGTGCGTAGTTGCTGCTCATTTCGAAACAGAATAGGCAGCAAGAGTGAGTTAAATGCAGGAAAAAATATACATTTCTTGATTTTACGTGTTTAGTTGGCCATACGCCTAGGGTGCTGCTATAGATAAAAAGGGTGATACATGAAATAATCGATTCATACATAGTGCACAGAGCAGGCAACATACAGAAAGAGCACAAACACAGTGGGTAACATGTACCTAGATTGCATACGCAAGGAGACTGTCTTAGAGGACGATCGTTTGGCGCAATGCGCTAGCAGCGCTGCTCCAAGGATCGATAGCGTAGTGCTGCTCGAAAGAGCTGTCTCGTAAATTTAAAATTATTCTGAGGGTAACTCTTGTGGCTCCAAATGATGTGTGCAACGTACAAAACCTCACATGAGTATCCGCACACACTGTACATAATACACTGAGACTATTTAATTAATTGCGGTTTTTACCAGAAGTAATCCGTAGTCTACAATACTTGTTGCTGAGCTAGTTGGTTTATCTGATTCCGCAAAGTTAAGATGCAACAAAGGGTGGGAAAAAGCTTTAGGACACTCGTTCTTGTCCTAAAGCTTTTCTCGCCCTTGGTTGCGTCTTAACTTTGCGCAATAATACGTAGCCGCTGTTTAATCCAATATCAAGTCAACAAATATGCGGTTACGTCTTTTCGGCCACGGAAAATGTGAAAATTGCATCATGCATGGTTTCAAGGTCACACAAAGTGACATTTGCTGCTGCACGCAGTTGTGCCAACATAATTCGCAGCTCGACGAATGCCTCGTAGTTCTGCAGCTGTAGCTGACGCATGGTGAAGGACACGTAATGTTTCCCGTGCGTCGCAGACATTGATCCATCTGCAAATACATGATTATGTTTACGAAATATAAGGATGTTAAACCGGCCATTATTGGGCTTATGGAATGCGTTAAGAGGCACAGAGGTGTATAATTCACTTTAGTATCCAAGGTTAGTCGTTCGATTTGAACTCATGGGAGAACAATTGACCTATCACTTCTTTAAACAACCCCTCAACTTTCTGTTGCCAGATGGTGTCTGCATACTGGCGCGCATTCTGTAGCATTCGAAGAAGGAGGTATTGTCTAGTAACGGATAAACCTATGACGCACGCGAATTCGCCCGGAGTTTTTTTTTTTATTACAGCATATGACGTAGGGACATTTTTCTTATAATACGTCATAATAATCATTATAAAGCGTCATTTGCTACGCCTGCTGTCCCCCGTAAAAGAAAACAATACTAAACGCTGTACGTCTGGGGACGCGTGGCCCAACACTCCGAACTTCGCTGTTGACCAGCAAGCGTAGAACCATCTTTATCTATATACTCCACCAATAACATTTCCGCCTCAAGCCTTCATCAAACCAGGCGCCAATAAAGCTTCCCTCCTGGGAAGACACACGCGCTCGAAGTCCTACTACGTTTCTGATCCGTCATTCGTCACTTGCATAAGGTGGAGTAAGTTGTGCCAAGAAAGCTGCGGGCCTGATAGATTCTTGCAACGGCTGTCACCTGTACGTGGAATGGCCTCCCTTTCCAGTGGGTGCCGCGCACGGTTTCCTACCACTGACGGAAGCAGATGCCTAACACTTAGTACGGACTGGGCCACGCTTGCATGTCGAAGGCTACGTATAGCCCATGTGCATTATTAGAGCGATTTAGATGCGCGTCCGCAGGCATCCACGTACGCAGTGTGCGAGAGCTTGTGTCTGTAGCGAAGCGGGTGCCCATGTAGCCGCAATAGTTGGCCGGAATCAAAAGTTGAGAGGTGGATCGCTCGCTGGAGACACGCAAGAGCCGGTCACGTGTTACTCAGCGTTGCCATGCGCCAGCTTTTAGAAACTTCTGCAACCAACTCACGCGATTTACTTCCTTCAGAGCAGTCTTGAAAAATGTGCTCTCGTGGGCACGCGGGAACACGCGAGAATGCCACGCATAGCTGGCAGCGGCCGCACCGGCCGCGGTGCAACGCCTGAAATAATGAGGGATGCGCGCAACTCGCCGAGTGTGCTCCTGTGTACAGAGCATGCGCACTGCCACCTCTGAGAGTTCCCTGCGTATGCAGAATCGTTGCGGACGCCCGATAAAAACGGCCTATTGTGCATTTTGCACATTATTTTGCACTATTCTTGCGAGCGACTGTTATTCTTCCTGCTCCCTTTGAGTTGGTAGATCAGACGCGGCTCTTTTTGAAACAACACAGGCAGCAAGAATGCATCTGAATATCTGAAAAAAAAAAGCATTTCATGATTTTACATCGCTAGATTTGGACAACAACTCCCATAAATGTGAGGTCATTTTATATTTGAATAGCATAATAACAAATAAATGAAATACCTTATTTCGGTAGATGCACGCATTCATTATTCAATTTCTGTAGTGAGCTGTCGCATTGTTATCACTGCTGCCGATGTCTGTACACCAAGAGTCGAGGGAGAGACAAAAAAGGCTATGAAGGTAGAACATGGCACGTATGAAGAAGTTAGAGGAAGGTGGGACAAAATACTGCTGATTACACGTAAAGGTTGGGGTCTATGTGAATCTATGAAATATATGTGTTGCAATCTATGTTAAATTTATACCTATGTGAATTGGAATGTCTGCAGGAAACTTTCCTTAAGCGTTTGATGAAATGCTATGCATTTGCGCATGTAATTCTTTCATCTTTGGCGAAAATTAAACTGGCGCGCGCGTGTGCTCTCGCGTGCCCATGCTACGCAATGCGACAAATCCTATATAGCCTTGTGCTTCTGAAATTATTTTTAGTTTTTTTTAAGTTTCCCAATCGCCTCTTGGCCAGTTTCTCATTGTGGTTATTTCCATTGTATAGGAATCACAATCACCAATAAAAGCGGCAATATTCTCAAAGAGATAGTTGGCATTGGCACAATATGTAGCTGCGGCTTCGTGGTTAATCCCCCGTTGTGGGTATGTGCCAGTGTACCAACCGATTCATTGCAAACGAATGTGTCATTGTGTGGTATACCACACCAACGTCTTTATAGGAGGCGTTGACCACACGCTTCTTGACTGGCCCCCCTATGTTAACGTCAAAACACAGTTGCTAAAAAAATATGTCAGTATACAGTAAGTAAGAAGCATATCATGCATATCTACTCAAGCCTCCAATTATATTTAACTCAGAGGAGGCTACTTAGGTAAATTGATTAAACTCAACGTAGGCCATACTTTAAAATATACAGTTCAACTAGTACTTGAATCGTATATCAAAACCGGAAATCATTAATATGGCATCCAAAGCAAAATTGTTGTACATTATACCAAACCTAAATGTTTTGGTTTTGGCAACTTTATATTTTGCAAAAATCCTAGACGCAATCCTGCGTTGGAAAGACAGCATGCATTTATCAGCATTTACATTGTTCGATACACACATTATTGACCATTACCTTGGAACAGCAGCAACTGACAGCGTTGTTTTTAGATCAGTGTATTTTTTTTAGACCTGTTGCTGCTGCTGACTCAGCCGGCTTCAGGAACTTATGTGAATAAAGTCGTCTAATACAGGTGCGACACGGTGTACCTTTGATCGCGATCAAGCCCGATCCGGATCATATTTCTCGCTTGTGATTGACACCTTTGCGTAAGCTGCGCGAGGAAGCCAATGGCAGTCGCAAATTTTGATCCGGGTCGGGCATAATCGCGATCAGTATAGTGTACGTGTGGCACCAGTATTAAGGAAGTGCCCCTCTGGTATACTCGTTAGGGATTTTGCATTGCTAATAAAGCAGCACAAATGCCGTCACAATTTATTAATTGTTCTACACGCAATTTGGCAATCTCATACCAGCGCATCTTTCAAGAGCTCTAAACATCTTCACCAATAAAGCTTCGTTCTCATAACTAAGTGCAACAATAGTAAAATTGTACAATAAGCCCAAATGTGTTCATGAAAGATGTAGGACAGATAACAGCTACCAATTATACCAACAGAACCTAGAACTGATAAGTGGCGGTGACCAATTTGTACACACCTTGTCAAAGCAAGAGATGCCTTGTCGGGCTGCTCAGGCTGCGTTTTGTCAAAGGCTCCCATGTGGTGTAGAGGTGCCTCCGTTTCACAAAATCGTGACATCCCTCAACAATAAGAAAGTTCAGTTTATTGTAATCACTGCTGAAACTGCAAACTTGTGATTTAACGACATCGCGTTGAATTTGCGAAAATGCCTACTACAGCCTGCTACATGGTTGTGAAAACATCTCATTTTTACATCACAGGCGGTTATTTAACCTGTCCAATGCACGAAAACACAAGAAACACTCAATTCATGAAATACAGATTGTCTTGAAAATCTATAAGCAGAAAAATTTGCAGACAAGCTAAAATGTGCTCATGAGTCAGAAAGAGTAATCGGGTGCCGTCTCGCAGAGATTTTAGCTGTGAAGACAACAAGAAAAACCACGCCATCGGAAGACCCGTTAAGTTTTACGGTGTTTTAATGGTATTATTTACCTAGGTAGCCTTCGGTAGGATTTTACCTAACCACTTTACGATACGTGTTGGAATTTATGAACTGCCGTCTCCCCTCTGCTTCTCCTCCAATTTCCTGCTCGTGCGCTCTTATTTCATCTCCCGCTGCTGTCTTCGGTCGATTTCATCTTTGCCTGTGCTAATTCGTTCGGTTACGAGGTATGACAACGCCGACTTACCAGAAGCTCAAAGCATGAACGCGCGCGCAACAGCTGCGCTCGAAAATGCCTGTGTACCGTCCATTGCGTGCACGCTAAACAACCGCACGTGGTCAAGATTAATCCGGAGTACCTCACTATGGCGTGCTCCATCATGAAATCGTGATTATGGCACGTTAAGTCCCAGAATTCATTCAACTTGTAGTCTTTGTAGGGAACTGCGAAAGAGGATTTCCTCTGGTGTACACGTCTCATACATGTTTGCAGATTATCTTCATGTAGCGCAAAAAACACACGGACGTAGAAGAACGGAGACCGAATAACGTAGAATATACAGCAAATTTAAAGAACCCACACAAGCTCACCGAGATTAGTAAGCAGAGCATCCAGCCCGTTTCTTTACTGATGGTTCGACTCTGACTTCAAGCCTTCATCAGCAATTTCTTCGTGAATATTTCAGCGTCTGTCAATGCATATAGATATAGAGCAGAAGAATTTCTGCGTTCCATTTTTATCTCTTGTAGTCTTTCGCACACTAACCATTTTTGTTTTCCCGCTTTGTGTGTTAAAATCAGTACCGGAGCCTTAAGCTTAACACCGCTAAATTCCTTTTATTTCTTCCTACAATAGGAACCAATTGAAACGAGAACAGCAGACAGCGGTTGTCACGTAGCCTAAGAAAAAGCAAAAGGCTCGAATACGTATGATTAACGTATGAGTGACGTCTGGGCCTGTTTTCGCGACGCAAGATCGACGTCCTACGACATCGCAAACTTTTCTGGCTGGTAGGCTCCGCACAGACAGTATGCACTCCGCTATTCACGTTTCGAATCAGTGAGTATAGCCCAACTGAAAGATCGAATGGCTTCGCCGTTTTTTTTGTCTTTTTTTCTCCTTTACGCGTTGACATGTTTCTTGATGGTATAATAAATTCTTAGTCTTTTTATGGGCGTAGATGTCGGTACTTCTACTGCAGCTATGGTTAAATGGGCCTAGCTGGCGACGCGCCTGTTTAGTTTTGGACTTCTTGTCATCTTGATTTTATTTTGCCTTTGTTACAGCTCAATTTGAGTAACGCAATCATTTCAACATAATTTTGCTGCCTGGTTTCTGTTAGGAAGTATGTGAAGATAGTATTCTTCAAATGGCTTGTTTTCTGTAAGATGAATTTTCGCTATTTTGTGCTTACCCCTTACTTTGTTATAAGACATCTTCATTGGCTGAAGTAGGTGTAAATAAATAAATAAATAAATAAATAAATAATAAATAAATTGCTCTGATTATCTTTTGATCAACTTGTGTCGACCACCTGCTGCAGTTGTGATATTTTGGGGAAAATGAAATATGAACATGAAAAATGTTAGGCCTAACGTTAAGAGACAGGAAGAATGCGGTGTGGATCAGATAGCAAACGGGATAGCCGATATTTTAGTTGACATTAAGATGAAAAAATGGAGTTGGGTAGGCCATGTCCTTGTTGAGTCCTTCGACTCAACAGAGAAGCCACAGGTTTAAAACATTTTTCAACTATACATATTAATGCCAGGAGTATAAGGAAGAAAGTAGACGAAATTGACAATCTGATGTCGTCAATAGAAAATAAATTTGATGTTCTATGTTTTACCGAAACTTGGTTATCACCAAACGACCACATACCTTTCTTTGAAGGGTATCGCTCGCAGCACATAACTAGAATCTAGAACTAGAACTATGTACATAAATGAAACGATATGTTTTACAGTAGTGGAAAAATTCTCTGTAGTTACCGAAGACGTAGAATGCCTTACTGTACATTTAGGAAAGGCCTCGGCATCGGTAATATATAGGCCTCCAACTGGCGACAAAGAAAAGGTTTGCAATTTTTTAGACATGTTGCTATCACATGCCTGTTCTAGCAATAAGCCTGTGATAATCATGGGATACATCAATATAGATATGAGCTCACATGACACGTGGGCATGGGAACTGAAATCACTTCTTGCTTGCCACGCCTGCACAAATCATATTAAGTTACCAACCAGAGTTACAGCGAATAGCGCCACTTTAACTGACATCTGTGTTACAAACGTAAATAAAGATGAAGTATTTGCCGGCGTTCTTGCAAGTGGAATAAGTGACCATTTACCCCTATTTTCCTTTAACAATTTCACTAACAACAATCGCTCTATCCATGCGCCTTGTTATCGCCGAATAAAAAACAATTTTTCTTTAGAACACTTTCGGGAATTAGTTGTAGCTATAGACTGGCAGGTGGTCTACAATGAAAGTGATGTTAACACAGCTTTTAACATCTTTCTTTCAAACATACAAAGTTCTTATGAATCGGCTTTCCCGCTACGATATGAACGAAACAGAAATAAGAAAGTACGAAAACCTTGGATAAACCGTCATTTATATAACGACATAAAAACGAAAAAATGCGATGTACCACCTTTTTATAAAAACACGTGATCAAGAACAGTTCGCGGCATTCAAAAAGTTCAGGAATCACCTACAAAGCAAACTGAAGAAAGCCAAACAAGATTACTACCAACAGTTGTTTTCTGGCATACGCAACGATCCAAAACGGATATGGAACGCGGTGAATAAAATGAAGAGTAGGAAGTCAAGTTGCGTCTCACAGATACAACTGCTGAACAAAAGTCAAATGACGAGTATGAACGAACATTTTGTACAAGCTGGGTCACGTGCCTCGAGAGGAGGCGAAAGAAGCATGGTTCGTGTAATCGATATCCCGCCGGTGACCAGCTCTATCTTTCTGCAACCCACAGATAGTGTTGAGATACAAATTCTGATAGACAAAATGAAGTGTGCAGCCTCGGCAGGACCTGACGGAATTCGGCCGGAGCCGATTGAATATGTTTCGGGCGAAATAAGTGTCGTTCTAGCTTATATTGTCAATTTGTCAATATCTTCAGGAATTTTCCCTGATGCGCTAAAAAACGCTCGAATAACACCAATCCATAAAGGTGGTGCGAAAGATCAAGTCTCAAATTACCTGCCAATATCGGTCTTAAATATATTTTCAAAACTTTTTGAAAGTGTCGTGGTTGACAGGTTGGGGTCTTTCTTGACCAAACATAACGTAATCTCTAAGTACCAATATGCTTTCCAAAAAAACAAGTCAGCAGAGCAAGCCCTTCTCGATTTCAAAGATAAAATAATTGAGAACATTGAAAAACAGAAGGTTACACTTGGTCTTTTTTTAGATTTTCGGAAGGCTTTCGACTCGATTGATCATAAAATATTATTAAATAAATGTACTGCAATCACCATGGCCGTTTCGTAGACCTTGAAACAGCTCCATTATTTCAGCGCTACTCCCTTCTTCGAGCAGACAGAATATACTATAAGAAGCTTCTGGTTACCATACATAAACAAAAATTATTCACCAAAACGGACAATGATGAAATATCTCGTTACCCTCTACGCCGGAAAACCAGGCACATTCCAAAAACAAGAACAAATTATGGAAACAAACATTCTTATATAAATCGACAGAAATATTGAACAAGGTAGGAGAACTGTTAAATTTTAGCGCTTGTGAAAGCTCGTTCAAAAAAGAGCTTGGTGCATTATTACTCGCCGAAGATATTGTTTTCACTAGTTATTGATATTTGGTTTCTTTCACATCTGTACGTATGCATGTATGACATAAAATATTCATATAGGTACCATTTGTACTAATGCTTTTTTTTGTTTACTCAATACAATGAAGAAATGTATGTTATCACCGCTGTTCTAACTTTGGGGGCTGGGGCCTCTGTCAGGCCTCTGTGCCTTTAGTCCCAGTCTCCCCTCGTTTGAACGAGAAAATAAAGTTCATTCATTCATTCATTCATGTACTGCGTAGGATAGAAAACCAGCGGACTATTAGAGTTACAGAATGGATACCAAGAGAAGGGAAGCGCAGTCGAGGGCGGCAGAAAACAAGGTGGGGTAATGAAGTTAGGAAATTCGCAGGTGCAAGTTGGAATCAGCTAATGCTAGACAGCGGTAATTGGAGATCGCCTTCGTCCTGCAGTGGACATAAGTACAGGCTCATGTTGATGATGATGATATATGCGTGAAAAAAGTCGCCGTGAGCTAGTGGGGCTATGCTAGTCCTGGCGCAACCAAATTAGGAAGGCCCACTAAGCTTCAACAAAGACACTCCCTCACCAGAACCGGAATTGGCCTCCCTGGTGCAGTATTTGGCCACTACCTCCGTCATGACTCTTACAAAGAGGTGGCTTGGGGCAGAGGTAGAACATCCGGCTCTAATCTGGAGGTCGTAAGTTCGAATCCTCCTCCAGTCCACTACATTTTCAGGCATGGAGTGGCGCCTGACACCGAGTAACATGTACTTAGATTGCATACGCCAGGCAATCTCACCGTCTTGGAGGAAGATCGTTTGGCGCAATGTGCTAGCAGCGCTGCTCGAAGGATCGATAGTGTCGTGCTGCTCGAAGGAGCTGTCTCGAAAATTTAAAATAATTCTGAGAGTAACACTTGCGGCTCCATATAACGTGTTCAGATGTACAAAACCTCATTTGAATGCCGGCACACATTGGACATAATACACTAAGGTAATCGAATTAATTGTAGTTTTTGCCAAAAGTATTCTGTAGTCTATCAATACTTGTTGCTAGGCTAGTTGGTTTACCTGATTCCGCAAAGTTAAGATGCAACCACGGGCGGGAAAAAGCTTTAGGACGCTCTTTCCTATCCTAAAGCTTTTTCATGCCATTGGTTGCGTCATAACTTTGTGGAATAATCAGTAACCGACCTTTAATCGAATATTCAGTAAATACATATGCTGTTAGGCCTGTTCGGCCACGGAGAATATCAAAATTGCATCATGCATGGTTTCAAGGTGACACAACATGACATTTGCTACTGCACGCAGTTTTGCCAACATAATTCGCAGCTCGACGAATGCCTCGTGCTTGTGCGGCTGTAGCTGACGCATGGTGAAGGAAACGTAATATCTCCCTTGCGTCGCAGACATTCATCCATCTGCAAATACATGATATTGTTTCCGAAATATAAGGATGTTAAACCGGCAATAATTCCGCTTATGGAATGTGTTAAGAGGCACACAGGTGTACAATTCACTTTCGTATCAAAGGTTAGTCATTCGATTTGAACTGATGGGAGAACAATTGAACTATCACTTGTTTGAACTAACGCCTAAACTTTCTGTTGCCCGATGGTGTCTGCACACTGGCGCGCATTCTGTAGCATTTGAGGAACAAGGTATTGTCTAGTAACAGGTAAACCTATGACACACGCGAATTTGCCGGCAGTTTTTTTTATTGCAGCGTATGACGTAGAGAAATTCTTCTTGTAATACGTCATTATAA
This sequence comes from Dermacentor silvarum, assembly GCF_013339745.2. Classification (NCBI taxonomy): domain Eukaryota; kingdom Metazoa; phylum Arthropoda; class Arachnida; order Ixodida; family Ixodidae; genus Dermacentor; species Dermacentor silvarum. Next base: position 25,120,411 of record NC_051164.1, read on the forward strand.
GCATTATAATACGTCATATAACACGCCTGCTGTCATCTTAACTGAAAAGAATTTAAACGCTCTACATCTGGCGACGCGTGGCCGAAAACTCACAACGTCGCTGTTGACCAGCAGTCGTAGAACCCTCTTTATCCAGATACTCTATCAACAACGTTTCCGCCTCATGCCTTCACCTCACCAGGCGCCAATAAAGCTTCCCTCCTGGGAAGACACACACGCTCGAAGTCCTACTACGTTTCTGCTCCATCATTCGTCACTTGCATAAGGTGGAGTAAGTTGTGCCAAGAAAGCTGCTGGCCTGATAGGTCCTTGCAACGGCGGTCATCTGTACGTGGAATGGCCTTCCTTTCCAGTGGGTGCCAAGTACTGTTTCCGACCACTGACGCCTGACACTGCTGGGCCACGATTGCATGTCGAAGGCTACGTATAGCCCATGTGCATTATTAGAGCGATTTAGTTGCGCGTCCGCAGGCATGAACGTACGCAGTGCGCGAGAGCTTGTGTCTGTAGCGAAGCGGGTGCCCATGTAGCCGCAATAGTTGGCCGGAATCAAAAGTTGAGAGGTGGATCGCTCGCTGTGGACACGCAAGAGCCGGTCACGTGTTACTCAGCGTTGCCATGTGTACCAAAACCAAGTGTGAAAATCTTCACACTTGCCTGAAATACCATCCGAACCCGGCGTCCGTCATATCGAGAGTTGGTCAATAGCTAATTCTCTTTCTTGTCTAGTCAAAGACCCACTAATGACAGCGCACTCTTCTTCATTTAAACGGGTTACAAAGGACACAAAACGTGCTACCGGGTTATCATTTTGTTTACCAGAACGGGCCTTAAACAATGCCGTGTAGTGAAACAAAATTTCGGACACAATTTGATTTCTATTAGACACCAAGGACCCATTGCAATATCTGGTATCTGCCTGCGTTTTGTATTGCGATACTTAACAAATAAAGTTTGGCGTGTGGGTTTATCAGAGTGTGAAGTAAAACTAGTAAGCTATCGAACGAAGTCATCTGTGTTGCGTATTGCGTCATATTCCTGAAGTGCACATTTATCATTAGTAACTTCATCCACATAAGAGCCAGGTGCCTGACTTTCTAGGTAATAGAGAGTATAAAGACTTTTCAGTGAAGTTTTTTTTTCACATTTTCTATAGAACGACCTCACAGACTCAGTTTCAATCGCAGTTGACCGAACTTCTTCTTTGAAAAGCTCCCAAGAGGCAAATAAAGGCACATCATCAGCCAAACAGATTTTCAGTGCCACCCGCGTACGAGAAATTAAGTGCCCATCAATCACAAATAAACAGTTAAAGTTTCCAGAGCGCCCAGTTCGATCTGAATTTTGAGAGTGTTTTTGCCAATCTGAGCGATAACAGTGTAATCATGTGAAAAAGAAACAGGTTCTGCGTCACAAGACCTTTCAGTGGTTATAAGAACCAATTAATCACCATCCGATGAAATCGCTATTGCATGTGCAGACATTGTGCATGTGTGTAAGAGGGGAGGCTACTCGATGCCTCTGTATCAATAACACAGCCTTCCCAACTTTACGAGAAAACACTTCGGCCCTCCTATCACTACAGCTAGGCCCAGTACGGTCACTTGGATTGCAGAACCAACTGAAATCGCCCATGAACAGTCACAATCAAGTAAGCTAGCTGTTAGCAAAAACGTTCATGCGCCGCGGCGCATCATTAAAGGTGTATAGACTGATTCGGAGACATGACAAGCCATGCAACATAAAATTGCATTGCATAAGCAGCCCCTTCACTGTGAACAATAAATGGCATAGCAGAATATGGTAAGCTCTTCCTGAGAAACAAAAAGCAGCCCTCCAAAAGCCCCACAGCGTACGATAGAAATACATGGAATGCAGAGAGAAATGACCTCAATGCCTTCTGAGTTTCCTCATCACTATCAACATTCGTTTCTTGAACCTGTAAGAAGTCTGCTGGAAAGCAACAGCCATCGCTGCATCTGTTTGTGGCGCGATCGGAGGCCACATGCGCTAACCGTTGCAAAATCAAGTTGATGGGACAGCGCCATGGCGACTACAACATTTGCCTGATTACTGCACACGGTGATCTGGCGGGGAAGGCGGAGGCGGATCCTCACCCCTACCAACTCGAGGAATGCTTCATCTCGAGTGTCTGCACTTACCCGAACGCATCGATGGTCTCCGACGACGTGATTGTCTAGGACCACTCGTCGAGTCACTTTTTTCACTCGTAAACGTGTTGCGCGATGTATGGCGCTTAGTTGCAGGTATTTCGGTGCAGACATGTGCGTCTGCAGTGCGTGCTGTAAGAAGGTGCTCTGCACTATGTGGTTTCGTCTCCGAAGTTTCTGCAGGAGTAACCCGACTAAAATTATCCTGTTCCCACGCCGTTCTCTCAGGTAAAGTGGGCGTTTCCTTCACACAAAGGAGCGTCATAACTGCATTTTCTGCCTTCTCTTCAGATGTCACTGCAACTGTGCACTCACTACCCTGTCGCGAAGAACGTATGCCGCGGCCGACCTTGAGGAATCCCGAAACGGGTTTGAACGAGTGTGTGCACGTGTATAGCGCGGTCGCTCCACGCGCGGCTGTATCAGGGGGGAAAGGTTCATTAGGCATGACCAAATTTGTTGTTCACCGTCTACTGTCGCGACCATGTCTGCGTGGTCGCGAAAACTCTGGCCCCCATGGGAGCACGACGGCTTGCCTGAATGGCTTAAATAGGCGATTGGTGCAGAAGCACGCGACTCCCACGGGTCCACGGGTCCCTTGAATGCTGTAGGAACACATTTAAGGAAGGGGTTTTGAGTCGTTTTAAGTGAGCAAGGACACAGCAGCCCACGGCGCCACTTCACGGGAGACCAGGCCGATCAGGCAGGCCGTCGACGATCGGTATGACACCGTTTCATGTATAATATGTCTGTGTACAGTCTTAAGGTGCCAAGTTAATACCAAGTTAAATAAATCTAGTTCCTTCAAATGTTACTTTGCGTTGTCGTCGTACCTGCCGATCTGCACCTACCGCTGCCAGAGCTCATCCCCCTTCATCGTCGTCTCCCTGGTGAGCTGATGCGTCCGAAAACTAACTGCTGCGTCACTTCGCTACAACCCGATGTCTTGTCGACAGCGTTGGCTTCGCACGCCACAGCACCTGGAAGGAGTCCGTTGTATCTAAGACCTGTGTATCTTCCATATGGTCTTGAAAAGCATCATGAGGTGGTCTTGTGCGCTTCCGTAGTATGCAGCCGTGCGTCACCACACCGTCTGTCGATTGTCCGAACCAGTGATAATCCTCGCACCACGGCGCCCTGCAGGGTCGCCGAATGTGCCCAACAGTGTGGCAACGTCGGCATAATAGTGACCTGCCAGGGATGAGCACTAGGCTGTGTAGGCCACAAACAGTCTGTAGATGTAGAATTTTGCTGACGCGAAGTCCATCTGCAAGTGACACTGCGACGTCTCGATTAAGTCACAGCATCTGTTCCATATCGGACACCTTCCAAGTTTCTGGACATATGGCTTCAATCTTCCCAAATGACTGAAGCGCTTCACGTATGTAAATATCTTCCATGCGTTAAGGCAGCCTTAGCAACTTCATGTTAACTTCTGTAGGCAAGGGTCCACACATGTGACATTTGAAATGTCACATGTGTGGACCTTTGCCTACTAAAGTTATGATGAAGTTAATGTCACATATGTGAACGCTTGCCTACAGAAGTAAAGAAGCAGTAGCTATGGCTGCACATGTCACATGTGTGGATGTGACATTTCCAGCGAGCACTGGAAAATTTGGAGAATGTTTAGCACAACCCTCCGTAGAAAATGTCTATTGTGGATATTTTGGTGGTCCTATCAAGCGGCTTTCCTCATGGACTTCATTGGCTGGATAGGTTCATTATTTGATGTCTGATTGGGGACAACTTATATATGTGCGGTGTTGTCGCAACATTTTCACAGTGTTACCACATATATAGGCCAATAGACCGATCCCAACGACCGATCTGCGCATGCGCCGGTTTTCCGGAAGTAGCACTACCACCATCTTGGTTGTAGTCAACTGGTCAACCACACCACCGCAGTTAGAGTGACCTATCGCAGTCCGCGCTCGTTGAGTACTGCGCACGAGCTTCCCAGACATCTCAGCGACTCCACCAGAGAAACATTCGACATGTATTTTAAGAAATTACATCGGCTGTTCATTGCAGCTTGCGAGGCGAACGTTGAAAAGTGCCTGCTGCTCTTTCATTTCGGTTGTTACCCGCTGAGTATCGTATTTGTGCGAGCTTTGTATGTAGTACATGCTGACGTACGTACGTAGTCGTTTTGCGTTACTATTTTTGCACACGTGCATCTCGGTGACTGCAACGTTATGGTTGCTTTGCGACGGACAAAATAGGATTTGTTTACCGGTTGGAGACAGGTTTGAAATGCGCCCAAACTTTCATGCCCTAATGATGCTTAATAACCTACATGGGTTTCGCGCACTACTTGCAGACTTCGGTAACAGCGATATCTAGTTCTTAGCTAAACTAGCCGGCGATTTTAGCATAAAAACGCCGATAGCCAATCATCGATAGCCAATCAATAGCTAATCCATAATCGATCAATAATCAATAAATTACTGAAAATTCTGGGGATGACTTGGTAGTGCTTAGCCTAGCCCAAATACGTAGCCAATACCTTGCGATAGCCAATCACTAGCTAATCGATAATCGATCAATTATTAAATCCTGGAAAATGCTGGGCATGATTTGGTAGTTCTTAGCTTAGCCCAAATACGTGACCAATACCTTGCCTTAGCCAATCAATAGCTGATCGATAACTAATCAATAAATTTCAGGAAATGCTGGGGATGACTTGGTAGTGCTTAGCCTAGCCCTAATACGTGACCAATACCTGGCGATAGCCAATCAATAGATCATCATCATCAGACTATATTTATGTCCACTGCAGGACGAAGGCCTCTCCCTGCGATCTCCAATTACCCCTGTCTTGCGCTAGCGTATTCCAACTTGCGCCTGGGAATTTCCTAACTTCATCCCACCTGGTTTTCTGCCGTCTTCGACTGCGCTTCCCTCCTCTTGGTATCCATTCTGTAACCCTAATGGTCCACCGGTTATCCATCCTACGCATTACATGGCCTGCCCAGCTCCATTTCTTCCGCTTAATGTCAACTAGAATATCGTCTATCCCCGTGTGTTCTCTGATCCACAATCTGATCTCTGATCAATAGATAATCAATAATAAATCAATAATGAATAAATTCCGGAAAATGCTGGGGATGACTTGGCAGTTCTTAGCCTAGCCCAAACACGTGGTCAATACCTTGCGATAGCCAATCAATAGCTTATCAATAGCTAACCGACAATCGATCAATAATCAATAAATTTCTGGAAACACGGGATGATTTGGTAGTGCTTAGCCTAGCCCAAATACGTGGCCAATACCTTGCGATAGCCAATCGATAGCCAATCAATAGCTAATCGATAATTGACAAATAATCTAGAAATTCCGAGAAATCTAAGTATACGGCTGTTTTCGCATTTTGCCCCCATCGAAAGCGGCCGCTATTCGTCCCCGTGTTTCTTCTCGCGCTGTGTATTACCAGTACCACCTATTAATCCGTTGGATACACGTCTCTCGGAGCTTTCGCGCTTTAATAAAGACAGAATCCGAAGCCTTTGTCCCTCGTTTGGTTGTTGTAGCACCCAGGAACGCAGCAGGTCAATCCACCCATCGCACGATGGCTCTACACGAACCATAAAAATTGCCAAAAATTGTTCAGAAACAGGAAGCACAGGCCGGATGACTACAAGTACCAGCATGCACCGCGGCAGCGGTGGCGTCGTGAAACTGGCCGGTGGGATCGGTCTATTGCTGAGCGACGCTTCTGCGCGAGTTCGTGACAAGTCGTGTTTCGTTTGACTGTAGGGCTTTTCTTTCTAGGCATGTTTGGTAAGTTGCATTCATTATTATTCATTTCTCTGAGGATACTTTGGAACTTTGAGTTTTAGGAACGTTCTGTTAAACAGAGGGCAGTGTTGGTCTCTTCTGATCGTGGTAGAGGCAGATAAATTTTCGAGTTAATTTGATGCTTGCTTTCAGGAAACGTGACAGCTGAACGCTCGAGAAAGGATAGCGTCAGTGGTTTTCTCGCAGAGATATGTAGATAGTTCGCGTGAGTTTCCGTTAAACTAAGACTTTCTTTTCGGATTTCGTGAGTTCTCAAAGTAACGCTGTATCAAGTTAGATATTGGTTATTTTGCAGACTACTTCAGCTGATTTTAGAAATCACCGGATGGTTGTTCCCGCACGCACGTAGAGAGTACCGCGCCTTAGAAACGGGCTGCACGGATCGCTTTTAGTAATGGTATACTCTACAGATTTCTTTTCTCTTCGACGTATTATGTAAGGATATGGCTAAGGCTGTGCGTGTCTCGCAAGTGTATCTAGAAGGCGACAGCATTGGAGTTTCATTTCGTGCCTGGAAGCATTTATAAATAAGCGCCAATTTTCTCGTAGTCTTGAACGCGTAATTTGCGCAAGTTTTTTTTTTGTTTTTTGTTTCATTAATGCGCGAGTGGCACGCAAGGGTTATGACCGCAAAGTGAGAGCGAGTCTGATAGTACATCCGTGAAGGCTCTCAGTGGCACTATTACGTGCGTTAATAACGGATGTAGAGCACGAACATAAGACATTTCAATTCTCAATGATTTAAGGTCATTCTGCAGTTAAGTTGGCGGATTTTGGTGTTGTATGCATAGACGTGTAGTGTTCTGTTCGATTTTTTTCCAGTCCACTACATTTTCAGGCATGGAGTGGCGCCTGAGCCGGCAACAAAAAAATTATCACCGAGAGCTAGTGGGGCTGTACCAGTCAAGGTGCAACCAAATTAGGAACGCCCACTAAGCTTCAACAAAGTCACTCTCTCACCAGAACAGGAATTGGTCTCCCTGGTGCAGTATTCGGCAACTACCTCCCTCATAACTCCTAGAATTTATCCATGGCCCTCAGTCCCCAGCGCTGCGGAGCACCTGACCAAGGCGGCAGTCAGACCTGCGACGCAGCAGAGGGTGCTAAGAATCTCTGGGTCCGGACAGACCGCCACTGAAAACTAAACCTGGCCACGTTCAAAACTCGCACCCTATCGAGTGAGGATATTTAGCAGGGCTATTTGAAGAATTAGCAGCCGAGCTACTTTCATACGAAGTAGTGATGAACAGGATACAGAGGCTTCTTCTATAACTAGCGATGAAGTTACAAGGGCCTTAAAAGACATGACCAGGAGAAAAGCTGCCGGAGAAGATGAAATAACAGTCGACTTAATCAAAGATGAAGAAGATATCATACTTGAAAAGCTTGCGGCCCGTTATACGCAATGCCTCCCGACTTCAAGTGTACCAGAAAGCTGGAAGAACACCAACATTAAACTCATCCAAACAATGCAGACATTAAAGAATTGAAGAATAATAAACCCATTAGCTTGGTTATAGTATTGTATCAAATGTTCACCAATACAATTTTGAATAGAATCAGGGTAACACTTGACTTCAGCCAAGCAAGAAAACAGGCTGGCTTCAAGAAGGGATATTCTACGATGGATCACATTCATGTCATCAATCAGGTAATAGAGAAATCAGCCGAGTACAATCAACCTCTTAATATGGCTTTGAAGATTATCAAAAAGCAGATCAATAGCCTCAATAGCCTGGCAAGCTTCAATAGCCTGGCAAGGGAACAAGAATTCAGGATCGCCAGTCAGCCTCTAGAGTATGTAAAGGAGTACGTTTGTCTAGGTCAATTACTCACAGGGGACCCTGATCATGAGAAACAACTTTGCAGAAGAATAAAATTGGAATGGAGTGCATACGGCAGGCATTGCCAAATCCTGACTGGGAGCTTACCAATGTCGTTGAAAAGAAAAGTGTACAATCATTGCATTCTACCGATGCTAAGAAATGGGGCAGAAACTTGGAGGTTAACAAAGAAGCTCGAGAACAAGTTAAGGACCGCACAAAGAGCGATGGAACGAAAATGTTAGGCCTAAGGTTAAGAGCCCAAGGCCATGTTAGAAACCATGTTTCATAATACCTCTATATGTGCATGCGAGCACTGAAATAGTGATTGTTGTTTGAGTCAATGATAGAGAAAGAAATATATTGGGGAATCATTCCTTGTCGGCCATTACACAGCTCATCGCCGCCTGATAAGTATCACTGTACGTTCATTTTCATTTTGTTCCCTGATGGTTCAGTTTTCGAAGTGGCAGCCATGCTTTTAATGCTTGTGCACAGCTGACTCAGCAAGGGACGCTGCAAGTGGGTAGTTACATTAGTTTACCTTTAACGCTTTAATTTGAGCAGCAAACGGCTGAACAGCCGAACATGGTTTTGCTAGGCGCCTGAAACCGGGTAATCTTGGAGTGTGACAAAGCCGGACTGCAAGCGCATCAATAGGCTTCAACGGTGAAGCGCTGGCGGCGGCTGCGCTTCCTCGAACCGGAAAGAGCTAGCAGACGGCGCATCCCAGAATCCCTCGCTTTTTTACGGGTCACATATTGGGACTTGGCCTGCCAATTTCGTTTCGGACACTGCGCGCGCGTCGGGGCAATAGCAAACAATTAATAAAGTAATGAAAAAAGGTCCTATGACCTTGAAATTTTAATATAACACGACTTATATTGCCCCTGGAAAAACGTCTTCCCAGCAATAATTTTTCTGTGTAAAATTAAAGCCGACTTTAAGGGGTCGGTGTAAGCTTGGTCTTTGTAAGCTGGGTTTCCCATGTTCTGTGCTGCAGTGAATGAAGCCTACTTGCCACATGCGAACGATGCGATGCGAGCGGGTCCCGATAAAGCTATCGCGTTCTGCTCTTAAAGGCGAAGCTTAAGCGTCCTCCAATATTTTGACAGTGTTTTATGCTGTGTGTTCAAGAATACAAGGTTAGCTCACAGGCCCTTTCCAGGCGCGTTGACACGAGATTTTCTTTTTTAGAACGGTCGATAGAATCGCGCCGCTCCTTAGGCGCTGACTGCGCCCTCACGCTTACTGTTGTGTCCATGTCCTCTTGTGAGGGGCTCGACACGCGCACTTGCGAACGCTGTGTTTGCTTTAAGAGCCTCGCCTCAAAAGACGAGACTTTGAAGCCGACCACCTCGGGCGTTGATGGACCCTTCTTAGATGGCGAAGCAGCACTGGCTGCACCCGCCGAGGAGACGGATGGCGTCACCGCCGGCTTACGACGCTTGTGCCAGACAGCCGCCGGTGGTCGTTGTGGCTCTGCCCCCTGACGCGCCACTTCCGCAAAGCTGTTCTTTGGCAGGTGAGATACCCGCCTTCGGGCCTCTTTGAACGATATATTCTCCTTCACTTTGATTGTAGCGATTTCTTTTTTCCAGAATGGGCAGGACCTCGAGTATGCGGCCTGATGCCCGTCATAATTTATAAAATGTGGAATATTATTGCACGACTCAGACGTGTGTTAAGAAGCACTGCCTTTGGCGCAAGTAGGTCGACCTCGACAGCAGCTCTGTGAGCTATGGCCAAACCTCTGGCAAGGGATTAGGGATATACGGCCTGACTCTGATATTTACGTAGCCTGCCTCGATAGCCTCTAGCAGTACACTTGAGCCGAAGGTTAAATGAGATGCTTGGTCACAATTTCTTTTCTGTCACTCCTCATCTTAATTCTTTTGACACTGATGGTATTTTGATCACTCCACCCTTCCAATAGTTCTGTCTCACTTAGCTCCAGTAAATCAATATCCAAGACAACACCACGACTGGTGTTCATAGTGCGGTGCACGGTCTCAGTAATAGGAAAGTCTCCAATTGACACTAGGTTCTGCAGTTTCTCATGTTGTTTCCTATCTCGTAGTTCAAGAAAAAGGTCACCGCTATCCAATCCCGTAGCTTTGTAGCTGGCTGCTATTGTCTCTGTCAGGCATTTTAAAACGAGGACGGGAGACATGGCTCACTATCTTTTCAGGTTTTACGCTGTGTATGAGGCGGTAATGGGGAAAGTTTTCTTTCTGGTGAGCAAAACACTGAAACACTTCTTCTGTGCACCCCCTTCTATGGAGGCGATCGGGTAACGCGGGGGAAAGAGCAAGCCATGAAAATAATATTCATTCGGCAGGAACGCCAGCCACCCACCATGGAGCCCAACAAGGGTACGATGTAGAACCTGTAAACACAAGTCCCACAAATGCCATCTGTACGTTCTCGCACTAACCAAAATACGTATAACCAAGGCTGGTTATGACACACAAGGTTAACCCTCGCTGCCAGGAACGTTCGAAGTAAATGGAAGAGAAAAGAAGACAGGAAAGATTAAAGGTTAGGGAGAAAGACGAAGTTGTAGAGAAGGACAGGAAAACGCGACTGCCGATTTCTTGCAGGTGGGTCAGCCTGGAGGCGCCGCCTCCGTGAAGCGAAGGCGAAAGAAGTGTGTTGCCTCCGCCGAGGGGTCATAAAGGTCCAAAAACTCGGCATTGGATCAACCCCCAGGATCCCCTTTTCCTCGTAAATGACTAAGCCGCGCATGATTAGACCCAGGAGGGTCCAATCCTCATGTGCTCGGGTACGTGGTGTCGCAACACACAGAACGCCTGCAGACGCAGACGCCCCTGCGGGGATACAGGGGCATCGAGTAGCCTCTCCTCTTATACTCATACACAAGGTGGAACCTGCACGCGATATGATTGCATTGATGTTTCATTGGTGCTTATAACCCCTGAAAGGTAGTGTGAAGCAGAACCTGTTTCTTTTTCAGATGATTGCATTGTTATCGCGCAGATTGAAAAAACACTTTCAAATTTCAGTCTAAACTAGGCGTTCATTTGTGAATGATGGGGACTTAATTTGTCGTGTGCGAGTGGCACTGAAAACTTGTTTCACTGCTGATATGCCTTTATTTGCCTCTTGGGAGCTTTTCAAACCAGAAGTTCGGTCGGTTGCGGTTGAAACTGAGACTGTGAGGTCCTTCTATAGAAAACTTGAAAAAAGTATACTTTACTGCAAAGTCTTAATACCCTCTATGAACTAGAATGTGAGGCACCTGGCCCTTACGTGGACGAAATTACTAATGTTTAATGTGCACTTCAGGAATGTGACGCAATACGCTACACAGATGCCCCTGTTCGATCGCGTAATAATTGTACTTTGAACTTTGCGGATCCCACTCGTCAAACTTTATTTGTTGAATATCGTAATGGAAAAAGCATGCTGATACCAGATATTTATTGCAACCAGTTCTTGATCTTTGGTCCTTGGCATTCTTTAACGCCCGGTCTGATAAACAAGATGATAATCTGGTAGCATGGTTTGTTTTCATTGTAACCCTTTTAAATGAAGAATAGTGCTGTCATTAGTGGCTCTTTAACTCAACGAGAAATAGAATTAGCTCTTGACCAATTACAGATATCAAGGACGCTGGGTCGGGATGGCATTTCCGGCGAGTGTTATAAAGCCTTTAAATCCCCACTTTCTCCAATGTTACTCAAGATTTTCAAACTTGGTCTTGGTACGGCTACTCTTCCTCAATCATTCAAAAGAAGCCACACAGTGTTCATCACAAAATACACCGACAGAGAGAAACTGCGATCTGTTGAAGCCTACAGACTTATTACACTGTGTGATATAGACTATAAAAATTTTTCAAAGGTAATATTGCTACACGCGTGTGGTATTTGGTTGTTTGAACGAGGCGCGCGGGCGCCTAGACGAAGAAGACGAACTGCTCTGGGCTCTCGAGCTATCGGCTGATCTGGTGCCGACAGCTGCGCCTCGCAGCGATCTGTATTGCAATATTAAACAGACTACAATTTGCAATGTCGATTCTTATTGGTTCTCATCAGACCTGCGGCCTGATAGTCCGCTCAATACAAACATACACATCGCCCCTACTGTACTGGTACATTGATTCAGTTCATATGATCTACTAGCAATGCTCCAAGTAGACTTAGCTAAGGCCTTCGATAGGGTTCGTCATTCTTTTCTCTTCGTGAGCTGGCTAACGTCGGCTCCGTTATATTTAAAGGTGTGAAACTGTGCTATAACGATTGTTCAACTCGTTTGATTGTTAATGGGGACCTGTGCAAGCCCGTCTCCTTTCGTTCCTCTCTGAAGCAAGGTTGTCCTTTGTCGCCATTGCTTTTTGCCCTTAACTTAGAAGCACTGTGTTTGAACGTAATTCAATCTAGTAACATTCGTAATTTCAATGCTTTTGGAACAGAGGTAAAAGTGCTGGCATATGCAGACGTCCTCGCTTTCCTTTGTACGGGCAAGCCCAGTATCAGAACTGTGGTGTCTAAGATAGAGGAATTCGGTACCATCTCTGGTGCACGAATCAACAGTGCTAAAAGTTTGGGGCTTTGGTTTGGCTCATGTATCTTTAAGCCGACGCAGTTTTCTTGTATCGAATGGACTTGTGAGCCAAAAAATACATGTGTGTTCCATTGGATGCATATAAGTCAAATGCACATTACTGCAGAGAACATGTACCAACCCTAAGGCCAACCCCAAACATTCTTGCCGCATAATATTGAAATCTTTGGCAGAGTTAAAACATGCAATTTCTTTGTGACAACAAAATCTTCTAAGTGCTGCAAAATAACTCATTGTTCTCGGATTTACAATAAGCAGCTTCATCGAATCTTTCCAGCCTTTATTTTGTCATCAACTTATCAGCCAATGCGGCGTAATAATATTTTCAGACCAGTTAGTGCAGGCGGACTTGGCCTGGTTCACCGCGATGTTAGACAATTAGATTTGTTTCTTCTTTTTTAGAGACTGTTCTCACCTATTACTTCGGGCGTTCATGCAGGTTAATCTCTTCAACGTTTTACCAAATTTAGTAATTTCGGCAACGTTTGCTTCACGCCAATTTTTGCAGAGATTCATGCATGAAGTGTACCTCCCAGTGCGCTTTCTGGCAATGACGTTCTCAAATGTACACTTCTTTGATATCTGACGGAAAAATCTGTATTAGGGTCTAATTTACAGGCTTTCTAGACCTCCGTTATGCTGATTGCTGTAAATTGGATTACCTGGACATAACGGGCTTGCACGAGTTTATAAAATGCGTATTTCTCCACCTTCCAAAACATTCTTCTGCAAAGTGCGTAGTGAAACGTTACCTGTTGAAGCCTGGTTAAATAGTAAATGCATTTTTGTGTATTCGATTGACTGTCCTCTCTGTAATGTACTGGAAACTATAGCACATTTTTTATTGTTTTCAATGACGCCATATTGCTTTCGGGCGTTCTGCAAAGCACTTTTAAAAATTATCTTGATATAGATCCTCATATAAATCGATATCTCATGCCACCTAAATGTAAAGATGTGCCTTTTGGTATGCTGCTACTTATGGCATTGCACAGTTTACGGAAAACTGGCATGTTAGATCGGAATGCAGAACGAATTGTATCTTCGCAGTCACAATTCATTTCGATGATTTCACAACTGAAAGATTTTTATGATCAAAGAGACTTTCAACAAATCGGCATCCACTGGGGATGCGGTGTATCCTTTTCCCTCCCTTTTAGAGAATTGTTCACAGTAATAATTGCACTGTTAAGTGCTTCTTTTGTACCTGTAGGCGCGGCTATGATTGTTTTGGCCGCTATGTAAATACCTTACGCATGTACGTTTTACATTTGTAATAAGTACCATGAAAAAAAATTCCCGCGTAGCGAAATAGTAAAGTAATCGCCCTTTGTTCTCTACGTCAGAGGATCACATCCTGGTGGTTGTAGTCCTTTTTTATTTACTTTTCTTCCGCTCTTTTTATTTGCACGAAAGTGCTCTCTGCTGCTTTATTTAAAAATAATTACGGTAGCTAGGCACCGCATTTTTCTCGCTCTTGAGCTGCTTTTCGCACCAGTACTGACCACATTCCAGTATTGCGTGCCAGCCAGCGCTCCAGCATCCAGCGCGTCACACTGGGCTCATAAACAGGCATGGCACTGGACTCTGGACACTTGGGTTTGCAAAAGGCTTGATGATAATTATGGTTTACACACTGTGGCAGATAACCACAACCTTGGAGCGGCCAAGATGCGTGTCAGTAAAAGCTACAAACCTATTTTTATAACAACTTGCACTTTCTTCATAAAATTCATCCCGAAATATATAGGGATACATGCCCATATGGTGCGGGGCCACGCCAACCTTCGACCACATTTCATAGGCATCCACGGCGTATACGCGTCGTCCATCCGTGCCTCGTCCGTCTTCGTGCGCTAAAAAGTATAAGACATGGAATACCAACTCGTCCAAGCTTACGATCTTTCAAGTTACATTTCTAGTATATGGGGCTCTGTTTTATGTTCTACGTTGCATCCTTCCATATTCATCACAGTCATCTCAGCTGCCTTTTGTAGGGCACGCATGCTCTCGTACTGTCTACGGCTCGACCAGATGCCGCCGGATATCTCATCTTTACCATTACACATGTCACGTTGCCGTCATGTGTTCAAAACCAGTACTTATGCGCTTGCGTGCGCTGCTTTCTGTTAACTATATGTGTGTGAAGTGCTTCGTATAATAAAAAACATTGTTTGAAGTTAGCGCTGTGTCCGCGTCGTCCATCCGTGCCTCGTTCCTTTTCGTGCTATATAGGCCTTGTCGCATTGTGTAGCATGGGCACGCGAGAGCACATGCGCGTGCCAGTTTCTTTAGGTAAATATGGGTAAATGCAAAACATCTCATCAACCGCTTCAGGAAAGCTTCATGCAGAGATTCCAATTCACATAGGTATAAATTCAACATAGATTGCAACACATCGATTTTATAGATTCACGTAGACCCCAATATGTACGTTGAAGCAGCACAATTTTCCTCACCTTCCCCTAAGTCCTTTATGCGTGTCATGTTCTACCTTCCTAGTCTATTTGTATCTCCCTCGACTATTGGTGTACCGACATCGGCAACAGTGATAACTTAGAACACTGCGACAGGTAGCCACAGAAATTGAATAATAAATGCGTGCATCCACAGAAATAACACATGTAATTTCTTTGTTAGTCTGCTATTCAAATATAAAATGACCCCACAATTATAGGAGTTTTTGTCCGAATCTAGCAATGTAAAATCATCAAATGCGTTTTTTTTTTCAGACATGCAGATGCACTCTTGCTGCCTGTGTTGTTTCACAAAAGAACACCGTCTGAACTCACAACTGCAACACCATTGAACCAGGAACTGACTCCTCGAAGGAAGCTGGAAGAATAACAGTCGCTCGTAGGAATTGTGCGAAATACTGTGCAAATTGACAACAGACAGTTTTACTTGGGCGTCCGCAACAATTTTGTGTACGCAGGGAGCGCTCAGAGGTGGCAGTTCGCATGAGCTACACGCAGGAGCATGCCGGGTGGGTTGCATGCCCTCTCAGTATTGCAGGCGCTACCAGCGCTACACCGCCGTCGCAGCGAGCTCTGCGTAGCGTTCTCGCGTGTTCTTGCGTGCACACGAGAGCGAATTTTTCAAGACTGCTCTGAAAGAAGTAAAACGCGTGAGTTGGTTGCCCATGTTTCTAAAAGCTGGCGTGTGGCGACGCTCAGCAACACGCGACCGGTTCCCAAGCAGAGAGAGATCCACTTTCAACTTTCCATTCCGGCGAATTATTGCAGCCGCACGGGCACCCGCTTCGCTACATACACACGCTATCGCGCACTGCGCACGTGGGTGCTTGCGGACGCACATCTAAATCACTCTAATAATGCACATGTGCTATACGTAGCCTTCGGCATGCAAGCGTGACCCTGTCCGTAGGCATCTGCTTCAGTCACTGGTAGGAATCAGTACGTGGCACCCACTGGAAAGTAAGGCCACTTCCCCGTGCAGGTTACAGCCGTTACAAGGACCAATCAGGCCTGCAGCTTTCTAAGCACAATTTCCTCCACCTTATTCAAGTGACGAGGGACGGAGCACAAACGCAGTAGGATAAGAGCCCGTGTGACTTCACAGGAGGGAACTTTTGCTGGGGCCTGGTGACGTGAAGGCTTGAGGTGGACACGTTATTGGTGGAGTATCTGATAAAGAGGGTTCCTTGTCTACTGGTAAAGAGCGACATGTAGAGTGCTCGGCCATGCGTCCCCAGACGTACAGCATTTAGTTTTGCTTTAATTTACGAGAGATAGCAGGTCTATGATATGACGTAATATAGTGATTAATATGACGTATTAAAAGAAAACATTTCCCTACGTCATCCGCTGCAATATAAAAACACTGCCGACAAATTCGCGTGCGACATAGGTTTATCCGTTATTAAACAATACCGCGTTCCTGAAATGCTTTAGAATGGGCATAAATATGCAGTCATCATCGGCCAACACAAAGGTGTTTGTTTAAACATGCGGTAGTTCACATGTTCTCTGGTTATTTGAAATCGAACGACTCCCCTTTGTTACGAAAGTGAATGATTGTACAATTGCATGTGTCGAAATGCATTTGATAAACACAATTATTGCTGGTGTAAAATCCTTACACTTCGAGAACAATATCTCATATCAATAGATGGATCTATCACACATGCCACTTTGACGGCTAATTTTTATATATCGCGGTCTTTGACGCACGGGAGCAATTACGTTTACTTCACCGTACGTCAGCTACAGCCGCAGAACTACAAGGCATTCGTCGAGCCGTGAATTATGTTGAGAAAAATGCGTGCAGCAGCAAATGTCATTTTATGAGACCTTTAAGGCAGCGAAAATGAAATTTTTGCAATCCCAGTGGCAGCAAACACGCAGTCGCATGTATATATATTTACTTAATGTTTGATAAAACGTCCGCAGCGGATTATTACTTGCACAAACGGCAAATAATTCTATCGCCACAGTGTAGTACGTCCAATGTGTGCGTTGACGAATATAAAATGTAGTGCGTCTGAACGCATCATTTGGAGCGCCAAGGGAATAATTGTAAACTTAAGTGGCAGCCCCTTCGAGGAGCACCACATTATCGATGCTAGGGGCATCGCTGCTAGTGTTCTGCGCCAAGCTATCTTCCTCAAAACATTTATTTACATTCAGTCTAGGTGCATTTAACCCAGTGTCCTTGCGCAAGTTGTTTGTGGTGCTTCTGTGCATTGTGTGCTCTGTCCACTATGTATGAATGGATTATTTAATGTGCCACCCTTGTCATCTATAGCAGCATCTAGGTGTATGACCATGCAACCCCCCCCCCCCCCCCCCTCCGCGTCCACAAAACATGTATATCTTTTCCATTAATTTGTGGGCGCTTGACTGCAGACATCGCTGAAGTAAATGGACACCGGCTACCTGAGTGCATTCACTGTGGCACTGGTACAGCTTCTGTAGAATACTGGCTTATCGAGTGCCCACAATATAATTCCTTGCGCAAGGCGGAGTTAGCAGTCGTCACAACGCTCTAGATAGATATCGTTTCTCCGTTGACAAATTGCTCGGACCCTTGTCCCCTACAATGCATACATTGAATCAAAATGCTACTCAGAATTTCTCGCTCTCAGAGACGTGAATATTAATTCGTTTTATTTAACATATGCTTTTTTGCCTATCATTCCATGGTTTCGCCTGGGTTGGTCGGTCGGTCGGCCGGTCGGCCTCTCGCCGAGTATAACCACATTCACATTTAGAAAATGAAGCGCATCAGGCGGCGGGATTCAAAAGACTCAGCCAGCACAGCAACGCGATACTCTAACCACCATTTGTACAACCGCGTGTACATTTCTCTCGCGCCAACAAGCACTTTCGGGTGGTTTCCCTGTGTTGATTTTGATGATGTGACATCCTTGCTTCAGTAAGTACCCCGAACGAGGCAATGGCCAAGAAGGGAGCGACACGTATTGTGTCAAGGCTAATTAGCTCTTTGAGACCATCGCTATATGTTCCATATGGTAAAAAATATGGAGGACGCCTAAGCTTCGCCTTTAAGAATGGAACACGATAGCACTCAAAGATCCTTGACTGCTTCTCACGCTTTCCGCTAACTGCAGCTCATGTAACCGTGATGTTTACCGGGAAACAGGGGTTACGAACGCTATGCACGAAGGCGAGCTTTCTGGTAGAAATGCGGCCTCTTGCGTGGGCCGATCTCGGTTGTATTGGGCAGTCGCGACAAAAAAAAATTATATGATTTTCAGGTTCCTGCTATTGCTTCGCACTTTTAATATTTCAGTGTGAGAACCTATAATATAATGGGCATGCGCTGTCAGTGTTTTCTTTCATGACATTTGTTTGAGGCCTGTCATTCTCCAACTTTTGAGGAATGGCTTTTCTAATTCGAATTTCCGATTTTCGAAGATACGAAACTACACATGCCTATTGTTACACAAACGCACTGGAGACTATTCACACACTATATTTACAAGAGACAACTGCATCCCTGGCGAGTTCAGCCGACAGATCAAGAGCAAGAAGCAGTTCATCTTCTTCGTCGTGGTGCCCGCGCGCATCGTCCACAAGAAGCACGCAATATGCATGCATCATTATCCCCGGCGGCAGAAGCACCGCCCTGGTGCGTCTAAATATCACCCATCTTACGCTAAAAAAGGCATTCTATAGTATTTATCAGGAGCTTTTCATTATTTTTTCACGATCAAGTGTAGATAAGCATGACTGCCAGATATTTCTAGCTGCTAACTCATGCAGATTAGATGAATTGAAGGTTTAAGTGTAACGTAATGGTGATTTCGCAGCAGCGTTTCAAAGTAGTAGGCTTTTATTTTTAATTTCTATCCTGAGCCCCTGTACCTTATATTATTAATAATGGAGCTGCTACAAGTGCATTTTTTCATAATACATGCAGCAGAAACCTTTACGAATCGCGTACAGGAATAGGCTAAGTTTTAGGCCACCATCAATAATATCAAGAAAGTATCAAAAAGCAACACCACCATTGCCGCGGCACACTAGATCCCACTGGAAGGCAGCCAAATCTTTATGCTAGAACTAAAAAAAATGCTTCAGATATAACAAATAAGCGGATATTGAACAAACAAAGGTGTCATAGATTGGTCTGGGACCCCAGACAAGGCCGAATTTTTCATAAACTTGCAAGGCTTCCTTTTGAAGATACCCATATGGGTTCGCTTTGTAGCTTCGTACTAGAGTTAGGGTGAATAGTCAATTTTTACCGTTCATGGTACTTTCGTCCACCTCGCGGGCAGCCCGGAGAATTCTTTGGCACATACAAACTTGGATGACAGTCCAATTTTTTCCGCTAAATTGATATTGAATACGAGTTGTAATGAAATGCGGGTTTGAACATCTGTTCATGTTATATATTTCTATAACGCTACATCTTTCTACCCTATGTAGAATTTTTTTAAATACCTGCGGCCCATAGTACAATTCACATCATACAACTAGATTGCTCGAAGAAGCGAACAACAATGAAAAGATAAATCGAAAAGCACAGTTGAAGTACACCGAAAATTTACTAATTAGGCTTCTGACTAATTATTGGGGCACATGTTGCAACTTGGGAACTGTAGCCGCTGAGTTAACAAAGTGTAATAACTTGGCACAAATTCTAAGTATGGCAAGAGTTTGCGGAGGTTCGGTTTTTACCTTGCGGTAAATATACACGGTTGTTCCACTTAATTTTTGACCAAGCGACTTGTTACACATTGTAGCACAAATCTAACAGTGCAGCCAAGTCGGACACTTTAGGACGGTATATATGGAAACTAGTGTCATATTGAACATTCGTCTCAAGTTGTAGGATGTGTTTGCTATCTTCCGGATTGCAGTTCATTAATTGCAACACGTATGGTAAGCTCATCAGGTAAAATTATACTAAGAGCTACTTAGGTAATAGTACCATTAGAACAACAGTCAAACTTAACGCGTCTTCGATTAGCATAGGTTTTTCTTCTGTTCTTACTGTTTCCGTAACCGTATTTCATGTGCACACCTGGGCACAGAAACCGAAGGGGCGAAAGTAAGCTGCCTATTTCTTTGCTTTGCTGGAAGCACTCACGAACACCGGTGTTCGGAAATTTGTGGTAGCACAGTGCAACTTTTGCGACAACAGTCCACATGTATAAGTGGTGCCCAATCAGACATGAAAAATGAACCGATCCAGCGAATGCACAAAGGCCTATAGTTAGCCCGGCAAAGATGACCAAATTCTACACTTCCTACGAAAAGCTTTGTTAATCATTCTCAAAATTTTTCACAGCTCCAATGAGGCGCTATATCAGCGCTTAATGGTATCTTTCTGACATTTTATGGACATCCCGTTTTATACGGTATGAAATCCGAACTGCTCAAGTACCACCCCTTTTGTCAGATGCAACTGGAAAACCGGTATCTCCGAGAGCTTAACTAAGAAATGAATATCTCGAAAACAGTGTTAGTGCTACGTTCTATGACAGAGTCCAAACTAGTCGGTCTAGATGTCACAACTGCAGCAGGTGGTCTAAACAGAGTAATTAAAAGGTAATCACCGAAATTTATTTATTTATTTATTTATTTACGCCTACATCAGCCCACGAATATATCTGATAACAAAGTAAGTGGGAAGCACAATATAGCGAAAATTCATGTCACAGAAGACAAGCCATTTGAAAAATAACTATCTTCATATACTCCTAAACAACAACCAGTCAGCACAATGGTGTAGAAATAAATGCGCTACTCAAAATGAGTTATAACAAAGGCAAAATAGAATCTAGATGACAAGAAGTTCAAAACTAAACAAAGAGAAGCCGTCGCCAGCTAGGCCCTCTTTGACCATAGCTGCAGTCGAAGTACCGAAGTCTACAAACATTAAAAGGCTAACGATTTAGTATACCTTCAGAAAACATGTCAATGCGTAAAAAACAAGAAAAAAAAATACGGCGAAGTATTTAGTCTTTCAGTTGTGCTATACTCACTGATTTGAAACGTCGATAGCGGAGTGCATTGTTTGTGCTGAGCCTACCGGCCAGTAAAGGTCGCGATGACGTAGGATATTGATCTTGTGTCGCGAAAGCTGGCTCTGACGCATGACTGTTAATCATACGTATTCGAGCCTTTTGCTTGTTCTTAGGCTACGTGACAAACGCTGTCCGCTGTTCGCGTTTCAATTGGTTCGTATTGTAGGAAGAAATAAAAGGAATTTAGCAGTGTTAAGGTTGATTCACTGGTACTGAGTGTTACACACAAACCGGTAAAACAAAGATTGTTAGTATTCGAAAGGCTAGAAGACATAAAAATGAAATGCCGAAATTACCATGGCTCTATATTCATATGGTTTGACAGAAGCTGAAATATTTGCGAAAAAATTGCTGAGAATGGTTTGAAGTCAGACTTGAACCATAAGCATAGAAAGCGAATGGACGTTCTGCTTGTTGATCTCAGCGAGCTTGTGGGGTTCCTTCAATTTGCTACACATTCTATAGAAGTAGGTATAATGCTTTCTTATCATTTGTTAAGCTTTGTTAACTATTCTCAAATTTTGCACAGCTCCCTTGAGGCGCTAGGTCAGCGTTTAAATTTATCCTTGTCACATTTTATAGACATCCTGTTTTATACGGTATCAAATCCGAACTGCTCAAGTACCGCATTGTCAGACGCAACTGGAAAACTGACGTCTCTAAGAGCTTAACTAAGAAATGAATATCTCGAAAACAGTGTTAGTGCTAAGTTCTATGACAGAGTCCAAACTAGTCGGTCTAGATGTCACAACTGCAGCAGGTGGTCTAAACAGAGTAATTAAAAGGTAATCACCGAAATTTATTTATTTATTTATTTATTTATTTACGCCTACATCAGCCCACGAATATATCTGATAACAAAGTAAGTGGGAAGCACAATATAGCGAAAATTCATGTCACAGAAGACAAGCCATTTGAAAAATAACTATCTTCATATACTCCTAAACAACAACCAGTCAGCACAATGGTGTAGAAATAAATGCGCTACTCAAAATGAGTTATAACAAAGGCAAAATAGAATCTAGATGACAAGAAGTTCAAAACTAAACAAAGAGAAGCGTCGCCAGCTAGGCCCTCTTTCACCATAGCTGCAGTCGAAGTACCGAAGTCTACAAACATTAAAAGGCTAACGATTTAGTATACCTTCAGAAAACATGTCAATGCGTAAAAAACAAGAAAAAAAATACGGCGAAGTATTTAGTCTTTCAGTTGTGCTATACTCACTGATTTGAAACGTCGATAGCGGAGTGCATTGTTTGTGCTGAGCCTACCGGCCAGTAAAGGTCGCGATGACGTAGGATATTGATATTGTGTCGCGAAAGCAGGCCCTGACGCATAACTGTTAATCATATGTATTCCAGCCTTTTGCTTCTTCTTGGGCTACGTGTTTCAATAGGTTCGTATTGTTTGAACGAATAATAGGAATTTAGCAGTGTTTAGGTTAATTCCCCGGTACTGAGTGTGACACACAAAGCTGGAAAACAAAATTGGTTAGTATTCGAAAGACTACAGGACATAAAAATGGAACGCCGAAATTCTAATGGCTCTACATTCATAAGCATTGACAGACGCTGAAATATTCATGCAGAAATTCCCGATGATAGTTTGTAGTCAGAGTCGAACCATCAGTAAAGAAAGCGAATGGCTGTTCTGCTAGTTAATCTCAACGAGCTCTTATGGATTCTTTAAGTTTGCTGGATATTCTACAGGAGTAGGTATCATAGATTTATTCATGAGTTGTTAAATTAAATCGTGCATAGCTTAGGTGTTGACTTCAATTATACAAGTTAAATAAATGTTTTTCGACAAATGAAATCCCGCTATGAACCGGATAAATAGAAAACATAGGTGAATAGCATAATTGAAATATAAATGCGGCAAAACTCATCTCGCGATGACGGTAGACGGTAATGCGTTAGCATTGAATTAACACGACGATACAACGTAGTGTCACTGTCAAAACGAGGTATGTATGAGGCGTGTACTGCAGCAGAACTCCTCTTTCGGGCTTCCTTAAGAACATTACAAGTAAATAAATCCCGGGGTTTTACGTGCCAAAACCAAGATTTGATGATCAGGCACACAGTATAGTGAAGAACTCCGGGCTCATTTCTGCCACCGGGGATTCCTTAACGTGCACGCAGTGGACGGTACACAGGCATTTTTGAGCGCAGCTTTGCGCTGCCGTTCATGCTCTCTCTCTCTCTTCTCCCCATCTTTCATTTTCCCCATCCCGCTCCCATATGTAAGGTAGTGAACCGGTTGTGCTTAACTTTTTAACCTCCCTGCTTTTCTTTCTCCACTCTTGCCTTCCTTCCTTCGGGTGCGTCGGCGTTGTCGCACCCCGTAGCCGAACGAACGAGCACAGCGAAAGTTGAAATCGAACGCGGAAAGTAGCGGCAGATGAAACAACAGCTCACGAGCAGGAAAGCGGAGGAGGAGTGGAGGGGAGACAGCAGTTCACAAATGGCAACACGTATCCTTAAAGTGATTAGGTAAACTCGTACCGAGGACTACTTAGGTTTTATTACCATTACTGCACCGTAAAACTAAACGCGTCTTCGATTAGCGTGGTTTTTCTTCGGTTTCTACTGTTCACGTAACCGTATTTCATGTGCACACCTGGGCAAAGAAAACGAAAAAGGGTAAAGTAAGCGGCAGGTTTCTATGCCGTGCTGGCTCCACTGAAGAACGTCGGTGCTCGGAAAGATGTGGTAACGCAATGAAAATGCTGCGACAACAGTCCACATATATAAGTGGTCCCCAATTACACATCCATCAAAAAAAATGAACCAATCCAGCGAATGCAAAAGGCCTATGGTTAGCCCGGCAAAGATGTCCAAATTCTACATTTCCTACAAAAACTTTGTTAACCACTCTCGAAATTTTGCACAGCTTCCTTGAGGCGTTAAGTCAGCGTTTAAAGTTATCTTTTGTCACATTTCATAGACATCCCGTATTATGCGGTAATAAATCTGAACTGCTGAGGTATCCCTTTTGTCAGATGCGACTGGAAAACCGATATCTCCGAGAGCTTAACTAAGAAATGAATATCTCGAAAACAGTGTTAGCGCTAAGTTCTAGGACAAGCAGAGTCTAAACTTCTCGGTCCAGATATCACAACTGCAGCAGGTGGTCTAAACAGTATAATTAAACGTTAATCAGCGCAATATATTTATTACTTCATTATTTATTTGTTTACGCCTACTTCAGCCCACGAAGATGTCCTTATAACAGAAAAAAAGTGGGAAGCACAATAAAGCGAAAATCCCCATTCACAGAAAACAAGCCATACGAAAAGTAATTACCTCTACATACTCCAAAACAGAAACCAGGCAGCAGAATGATGTAGAAATAAATGCGCTACTCAAAATGAGCTTACCAAGCGCAATATAGAATGAAGATGACAAGAAGTTCAAAACTAAACAAAGAGAAGCGTCGCCAGCTAGGCCCTCTTTGACCATAGCTGGAGTCGAAGTACCGAAATTTACACACTATAAAAGGCTAACGATTCAGTATACCTTTAGGAAACATGTCAACGCGTAAAAAACAAGAAACAAATACGGCGAAGCCATTCAATCTTTAAATTGTGCTATACTCACTGATTTGAAACGTCAATAGCGGAGTGCATTATTTGTGCTTAGCCTGCCGGCCGTAAAGGTCGCGATGATGTATCTTGTGTCGCGAAAGCAGGCTCTGACGCATGACTGTTAATCATACGTATTCGAGCCTTTTGCTTGTTCTTAGGCTACGTGACAACCGCTGTCTGCTGTTCGCGTTTCAATTGGTTCGTATTGTAGGAAGAAATGAAAGGAATTTAGCAGTGTTAAAGTTAATTCTCCGGCAGTGAGTGTTACACACAAAGCGGGAAAACAAAAATGGTTAGTATTCGAAAAACTAGAAGACATAAAAATGAAATGCCGAAATTACCATGGCTCTATATCTATATGCTTTGACAGAAGCTGAAATATACACGAAAAAATTGCTGATAAAGGCTTGAAGTGAGAGTTGAACCATCAGTAAAGAAAACCAATGGACGATCTGCTGTTCATCTCAGCGAGCTTGTGTGGATTCTTTCAATTTGCTGCATATTCTACAGAAGTAGGTATCACGCTTTCTTACCATTTGTTAAGCTTTGTTAACTATTCTCAAATATTGCACAATTCCCTTGAGGCATTAGGTCAGCGTTTAAATTTATCTTTGTCACATTTTACAGACATTCCGTTTTATACGGTATCAAATCCGAACTGCTCAAGTACCGCATTGTCAGACGCAACTGGAAATCCGACGTCTCTAAGAGCTTAACTAAGAAATTAATATCTCGAAAACAGTGTTAGTGCCAAGTTCTATAACAAGCAGAGTTAAACGACTCGATCTACATATCGCAACTACAGCAGGTGGTCTAAACAGAATAATTAGCAGCTAATCGGTGCAATTTCTTTGTTATTTATTTACTTATTTATTTATTTACGCCTACTTAAGCCCATGAAGATGTCTTATAAAATAAAAAGTGGGAAGCACAAAATAGCAAAATTTCACGTCACAGAAAAAAAGCCTTTTGAAAAATATCTATCTCTACATACTCTAAAACAGACACCAGCCAGAAGGATGATGTGGAAATAAATGCGCTACTAAAAATGAGCTATAACAAAGGCAAAATAGAATCAAAATGATAAGAAGTCCGAAACTAAACAAACGGAAGCGTCGCCAGCTAGGCCACTTTGACCATAGCAGCAGTCGAAGTACGACATCTATGCACATAAAAAGGCTAATGATTTTGATATACCTTCAGGAAACATGTCAACGCGTAAAAAACAAGAAAAAAAATACGGCGAAGTATTTAGTCTTTCAGTTGTGCTATACTCACTGATTTGAAACGTCAATAGCGGAGTGCATTGTTTGTGCTTAGCCTGCCGGCCGTAAAGGTCGCGATGATGTATCTTGTGTCGCGAAAGCAGGCTCTGACGCATGACTGTTAATCATACGTATTCGAGCCTTTTGCTTGTTCTTAGGCTACGTGACAACCGCTGTCTGCTGTTCGCGTTTCAATTGGTTCGTATTGTAGGAAGAAATGAAAGGAATTTAGCAGTGTTAAAGTTAATTCTCCGGCACTGAGTGTTACACACAAAGCGGGAAAACAAAAATGGTTAGTATTCGAAAGACTAGAAGACATAAAAATGAAATGCCGAAATTACCATGGCTCTATATCCATATGCTTTGACAGAAGCTGAAATATTCACGAAAAAATTGCTGATAAAGGCTTGAAGTGAGAGTTGAACCATCAGTAAAGAAAACGAATGGACGATCTGCTGTTCATCTCAGCGAGCTTGTGTGGATTCTTTCAATTTGCTGCATATTCTACAGAAGTAGGTATGACGCTTTCTTACCATTTGTTAAGCTTTGTTAACTATTCTCAAATATTGCACAATTCCCTTGAGGCATTAGGTCAGCGTTTAAATTTATCTTTGTCACATTTTACAGACATTCCGTTTTATACGGTATCAAATCCGAACTGCTCAAGTACCGCATTGTCAGACGCAACTGAAAATCCGACGTCTCTAACAGCTTAACTAAGAAATTAATATCTCGAAAACAGTGTTAGTGCTAAGTTCTATGACAAGCAGAGTTAAACGACTCGATCTAGATATCGCAACTACAGCAGGTGGTCTAAACAGAATAATTAGCAGCTAATCGGTGCAATTTCTTTGTTATTTATTTATTTATTTATTTATTTATTTATTTATTTATTTATTTATTTATTTATTTACGCCTACTTAAGCCCATGAAGATGTCTTATAAAATAAAAAGTGGGAAGCACAAAATAGCAAAATTTCACGTCACAGAAAAAAAGCCTTTTGAAAAATATCTATCTCTACATACTCTAAAACAGACACCAGCCAGAAGGATGATGTGGAAATAAATGCGCTACTAAAAATGAGCTATAACAAAGGCAAAATAGAATCAAAATGATAAGAAGTCCGAAACTAAACAAACGGAAGCGTCGCCAGCTAGGCCACTTTGACCATAGCAGCAGTCGAAGTACGACATCTATGCACATAAAAAGGCTAATGATTTTGTTATACCTTCAGGAAACATGTCAACGCGTAAAAAACAAGAAAAAAATACGGTGAAGCCATTCAATCTTCAAGTTGCGCTATCGTCACTGATTTGAAACGTGAATCCCGAAGTGCATTGTTTGTGCTGAGCCTACCAGCCAGTAAAGGTCGCGATGACGTAGTATTTGATCTTGTGTCGCGAAAGCTGGCTCTGACGCATGACTGTTAATCATACGTATTCGAGCCTTTTGCTTGTTCTTAGGCTACGTTACAAACGCTGTCCGCTGTTCGCGTTTCAATTGGTTCGTATTGTAGGAAGAAATAAAAGGAATTTTGCAGTGTTAAGGTTGATTCACTGGTACTGAGTGTTACACACAAACCGGGAAAACAAAGATTGTTAGTATTCGAAAGACTAGAAGACATAAAAATGAAATGCCGAAATTACCATGGCTCTATATTCATATGCTTTGACAGAAGCTGAAATATTTGCGAAAAAATTGCTGAGAATGGTTTGAAGTCAGACTTGAACCATAAGCATAGAAAGCGAATGGACGTTCTGCTTGTTGATCTCAGCGAGCTTGTGGGGTTCCTTCAATTTGCTGCACATTCTATAGAAGTAGGTATAATGCTTCCTTATCATTTGTTAAGCTTTGTTAACTATTCTCAAATTTTGCACAGCTCCCTTGAGGCGCTAGGTCAGCGTTTAAATTTATCCTTGTCACATTTTATAGACATCCTGTTGTTATCAAATCCGAACTGCTCAAGTACCGCATTGTCAGACGCAACTGGAAAACTGTCCTCTCTAAGAGCTTAACTAAGAAATTAATATCTCGAAAACAGTGTTAGTGCTAAGTTCTATGACAGAGTCCAAACTAGTCGGTCTAGATGTCACAACTGCAGCAGGTGGTCTAAACAGAGTAATTAAAAGGTAATCACCGAAATTTATTTATTTATTTATTTATTTATTTATTTATTTATTTATTTATTTATTTATTTATTTATTTATTTATTTATTTATTTATTTATTTATTTACGCCTACATCAGCCCACGAATATATCTGATAACAAAGTAAGTGGGAAGCACAATATAGCGAAAATTCATGTCACAGAAGACAAGCCATTTGAAAAATACCTATCTTCATATACTCCTAAACAACAACCAGTCAGCACAATGGTGTAGAAATAAATGCGCTACTCAAATGAGTTATAACAAAGGCAAAATAGAATCTAGATGACAAGAAGTTCAAAACTAAACAAAGAGAAGCGTCGCCAGCTAGGCCCTCTTTCACCATAGCTGCAGTCGAAGTACCGAAGTCTACAAACATTAAAAGGCTAACGATTTAGTATACCTTCAGAAAACATGTCAATGCGTAAAAAACAAGAAAAAAAATACGGCGAAGTATTTAGTCTTGCAGTTGTGCTATACTCACTGATTTGAAACGTCGATAGCAGAGTGCATTGTTTGTGCTGAGCCTACCGGCCAGTAAAGGTCGCGATGACGTAGGATATTGATATTGTGTCGCGAAAGCAGGCCCTGACGCATAACTGTTAATCATATGTATTCCAGCCTTTTGCTTCTTCTTGGGCTACGTGTTTCAATAGGTTCGTATTGTTTGAACGAATAATAGGAATTAGCAGTGTTTAGGTTAATTCCCCGGTACTGAGTGTGACACACAAAGCTGGAAAACAAAATTGGTTAGTATTCGAAAGACTACAGGACATAAAAATGGAACGCCGAAATTCTAATGGCTCTACATTCATAAGCATTGACAGACGCTGAAATATTCATGCAGAAATTCCCGATGATAGTTTGTAGTCAGAGTCGAACCATCAGTAAAGAAAGCGAATGGCTGTTCTGCTAGTTAATCTCAACGAGCTCTTATGGATTCTTTAAGTTTGCTGGATATTCTACAGGAGTAGGTATCAGAGATTTATTCATGAGTTGTTAAAACAAATCGTGCATAGCTTAGGTGTTGACTTCAATTACACAAGTTAAATAAATGTTTTTCGACAAATGAAATCCCGCTATGAACCGGATAAATAGAAAACATAGGTGAATAGCATAATTGAAATATAAATGCGGCAAAACTCATCTCGCGATGACGGTAGACGGTAATGCGTTAGCATTGAATTAACACGACGATACAACGTAGTGTCACTGTCAAAACGAGGTATGTATGAGGCGTGTACTGCAGCAGAACTCCTCTTTCGGGCTTCCTTAAGAACATTACAAGTAAATAAATCCCGGGGTTTTACGTGCCAAAACCAAGATTTGATGATCAGGCACACAGTATAGTGAAGAACTCCGGGCTCATTTCTGCCACCGGGGATTCCTTAACGTGCACGCAGTGGACGGTACACAGGCATTTTTGAGCGCAGCTTTGCGCTGCCGTTCATGTTCTCTCTCTCTCTTCTCCCCATCTTTAATTTTCCCCATCCCGCTCCCATATGTAAGGTAGTGAACCGGTTGTGCTTAGCTTTTTAACCTCCCTGCTTTTCTTTCTCCACTCTTGCCTTCCTTCCTTCGGGTGCGTCGGCGTTGTCGCACCCCGTAGCCGAACGAACGAGCACAGCGAAAGTTGAAATCGAACGCGGAAAGTAGCGGCAGATGAAACAACAGCTCACGAGCAGGAAAGCGGAGTAGGAGTGGAGGGGAGACAGCAGTTCACAAATGGAAAAACGTATCCTTAAAGTGATTAGGTAAACTCGTACCGAGGACTACTTAGGTTTTATTACCATTACTGCACCGTAAAACTAAACGCGTCTTCGATTAGCGTGGTTTTTCTTCGGTTTCTACTGTTCACGTAACCGTATTTCATGTGCACACCTGGGCAAAGAAAACGAAAAAGGGTAAAGTAAGCGGCAGGTTTCTACGCCGTGCTGGCTCCACTGAAGAACGTCGGTGCTCGGAAAGATGTGGTAACGCAATGAAAATGCTGCGACAACAGTCCACATATATAAGTAGTCCCCAATTACACATCCATCAAAAAAATGAACCAATCCAGCGAATGCAAAAGGCCTATGGTTAGCCCGGCAAAGATGTCCAAATTCTACATTTCCTACAAAAACTTTGTTAACCACTCTCGAAATTTTGCACAGCTTCCTTGAGGCGTTAAGTCAGCGTTTAAAGTTATCTTTTGTCACATTTCATAGACATCCCGTATTATGCGGTAATAAATCTGAACTGCTGAGGTATCCCTTTTGTCAGATGCGACTGGAAAACCGATATCTCCGAGAGCTTAACTAAGAAATGAATATCTCGAAAACAGTGTTAGCGCTAAGTTATAGGACAAGCAGAGTCTAAACTTCTCGGTCCAGATATCACAACTGCAGCAGGTGGTCTAAACAGTATAATTAAACGTTAATCAGCGCAATATATTTATTACTTCATTATTTATTTGTTTACGCCTACTTCACCCACGAAGATGTCTTATAACAGAAAAAAAGTGGGAAGCACAATAAAGCGAAAATCCACATTCACAGAAAACAAGCCATACGAAAAGTAACTACCTCTACATACTCCAAAACAGAAACCAGGCAGCAGAATGATGTAGAAATAAATGCGCTACTCAAAATGAGCTTACCAAGCGCAATATAGAATGAAGATGACAAGAAGTTCAAAACTAAACAAAGAGAAGCGTCGCCAGCTAGGCCCTCTTTGACCATAGCTGGAGTCGAAGTACCGAAATTTACACACTATAAAAGGCTAACGATTCAGTATACCTTTAGGAAACATGTCAACGCGTAAAAAACAAGAAACAAATACGGCGAAGCCATTCAATCTTTAAATTGTGCTATACTCACTGATTTGAAACGTCAATAGCGGAGTGAATTATTTGTGCTTAGCCTGCCGGCCGTAAAGGTCGCGATGATGTATCTTGTGTCGCGAAAGCAGGCTCTGACGCATGACTGTTAATCATACGTATTCGAGCCTTTTGCTTGTTCTTAGGCTACGTGACAACCGCTGTATGCTGTTCGCGTTTCAATTGGTTCGTATTGTAGGAAGAAATGAAAGGAATTTAGCAGTGTTAAAGTTAATTCTCCGGCACTGAGTGTTACACACAAAGCGGGAAAACAAAAATGGTTAGTATTCGAAAAACTAGAAGACATAAAAATGAAATGCCGAAATTACCATGGCTCTATATTCATATGCTTTGACAGAAGCTGAAATATTTGCGAAAAAATTGCTGAGAATGGTTTGAAGTCAGACTTGAACCATAAGCATAGAAAGCGAATGGACGTTCTGCTTGTTGATCTCAGCGAGCTTGTGGGGTTCCTTCAATTTGCTGCACATTCTATAGAAGTAGGTATAATGCTTCCTTATCATTTGTTAAGCTTTGTTAACTATTCTCAAATTTTGCACAGCTCCCTTGAGGCGCTAGGTCAGCGTTAAATTTATCCTTGTCACATTTTATAGACATCCTGTTGTTATCAAATCCGAACTGCTCAAGTACCGCATTGTCAGACGCAACTGGAAAACTGTCCTCTCTAAGAGCTTAACTAAGAAATTAATATCTCGAAAACAGTGTTAGTGCTAAGTTCTATGACAGAGTCCAAACTAGTCGGTCTAGATGTCACAACTGCAGCAGGTGGTCTAAACAGAGTAATTAAAAGGTAATCACCGAAATTTATTTATTTATTTATTTATTTATTTATTTATTTATTTATTTATTTATTTATTTATTTACGCCTACATCAGCCCACGAATATATCTGATAACAAAGTAAGTGGGAAGCACAATATAGCGAAAATTCATGTCACAGAAGACAAGCCATTTGAAAAATACCTATCTTCATATACTCCTAAACAACAACCAGTCAGCACAATGGTGTAGAAATAAATGCGCTACTCAAAATGAGTTATAACAAAGGCAAAATAGAATCTAGATGACAAGAAGTTCAAAACTAAACAAAGAGAAGCGTCGCCAGCTAGGCCCTCTTTCACCATAGCTGCAGTCGAAGTACCGAAGTCTACAAACATTAAAAGGCTAACGATTTAGTATACCTTCAGAAAACATGTCAATGCGTAAAAAACAAGAAAAAAAATACGGCGAAGTATTTAGTCTTGCAGTTGTGCTATACTCACTGATTTGAAACGTCGATAGCAGAGTGCATTGTTTGTGCTGAGCCTACCGGCCAGTAAAGGTCGCGATGACGTAGGATATTGATATTGTGTCGCGAAAGCAGGCCCTGACGCATAACTGTTAATCATATGTATTCCAGCCTTTTGCTTCTTCTTGGGCTACGTGTTTCAATAGGTTCGTATTGTTTGAACGAATAATAGGAATTAGCAGTGTTTAGGTTAATTCCCCGGTACTGAGTGTGACACACAAAGCTGGAAAACAAAATTGGTTAGTATTCGAAAGACTACAGGACATAAAAATGGAACGCCGAAATTCTAATGGCTCTACATTCATAAGCATTGACAGACGCTGAAATATTCATGCAGAAATTCCCGATGATAGTTTGTAGTCAGAGTCGAACCATCAGTAAAGAAAGCGAATGGCTGTTCTGCTAGTTAATCTCAACGAGCTCTTATGGATTCTTTAAGTTTGCTGGATATTCTACAGGAGTAGGTATCAGAGATTTATTCATGAGTTGTTAAAACAAATCGTGCATAGCTTAGGTGTTGACTTCAATTACACAAGTTAAATAAATGTTTTTCGACAAATGAAATCCCGCTATGAACCGGATAAATAGAAAACATAGGTGAATAGCATAATTGAAATATAAATGCGGCAAAACTCATCTCGCGATGACGGTAGACGGTAATGCGTTAGCATTGAATTAACACGACGATACAACGTAGTGTCACTGTCAAAACGAGGTATGTATGAGGCGTGTACTGCAGCAGAACTCCTCTTTCGGGCTTCCTTAAGAACATTACAAGTAAATAAATCCCGGGGTTTTACGTGCCAAAACCAAGATTTGATGATCAGGCACACAGTATAGTGAAGAACTCCGGGCTCATTTCTGCCACCGGGGATTCCTTAACGTGCACGCAGTGGACGGTACACAGGCATTTTTGAGCGCAGCTTTGCGCTGCCGTTCATGTTCTCTCTCTCTCTTCTCCCCATCTTTAATTTTCCCCATCCCGCTCCCATATGTAAGGTAGTGAACCGGTTGTGCTTAGCTTTTTAACCTCCCTGCTTTTCTTTCTCCACTCTTGCCTTCCTTCCTTCGGGTGCGTCGGCGTTGTCGCACCCCGTAGCCGAACGAACGAGCACAGCGAAAGTTGAAATCGAACGCGGAAAGTAGCGGCAGATGAAACAACAGCTCACGAGCAGGAAAGCGGAGTAGGAGTGGAGGGGAGACAGCAGTTCACAAATGGAAAAACGTATCCTTAAAGTGATTAGGTAAACTCGTACCGAGGACTACTTAGGTTTTATTACCATTACTGCACCGTAAAACTAAACGCGTCTTCGATTAGCGTGGTTTTTCTTCGGTTTCTACTGTTCACGTAACCGTATTTCATGTGCACACCTGGGCAAAGAAAACGAAAAAGGGTAAAGTAAGCGGCAGGTTTCTACGCCGTGCTGGCTCCACTGAAGAACGTCGGTGCTCGGAAAGATGTGGTAACGCAATGAAAATGCTGCGACAACAGTCCACATATATAAGTGGTCCCCAATTACACATCCATCAAAAAAATGAACCAATCCAGCGAATGCAAAGGCCTATGGTTAGCCCGGCAAAGATGTCCAAATTCTACATTTCCTACAAAACTTTGTTAACCACTCTCGAAATTTTGCACAGCTTCCTTGAGGCGTTAAGTCAGCGTTTAAAGTTATCTTTTGTCACATTTCATAGACATCCCGTATTATGCGGTAATAAATCTGAACTGCTGAGGTATCCCTTTTGTCAGATGCGACTGGAAAACCGATATCTCCGAGAGCTTAACTAAGAAATGAATATCTCGAAAACAGTGTTAGCGCTAAGTTATAGGACAAGCAGAGTCTAAACTTCTCGGTCCAGATATCACAACTGCAGCAGGTGGTCTAAACAGTATAATTAAACGTTAATCAGCGCAATATATTTATTACTTCATTATTTATTTGTTTACGCCTACTTCACCCACGAAGATGTCTTATAACAGAAAAAAAGTGGGAAGCACAATAAAGCGAAAATCCACATTCACAGAAAACAAGCCATACGAAAAGTAACTACCTCTACATACTCCAAAACAGAAACCAGGCAGCAGAATGATGTAGAAATAAATGCGCTACTCAAAATGAGCTTACCAAGCGCAATATAGAATGAAGATGACAAGAAGTTCAAAACTAAACAAAGAGAAGCGTCGCCAGCTAGGCCCTCTTTGACCATAGCTGGAGTCGAAGTACCGAAATTTACACACTATAAAAGGCTAACGATTCAGTATACCTTTAGGAAACATGTCAACGCGTAAAAAACAAGAAACAAATACGGCGAAGCATTCAATCTTTAAATTGTGCTATACTCACTGATTTGAAACGTCAATAGCGGAGTGAATTATTTGTGCTTAGCCTGCCGGCCGTAAAGGTCGCGATGATGTATCTTGTGTCGCGAAAGCAGGCTCTGACGCATGACTGTTAATCATACGTATTCGAGCCTTTTGCTTGTTCTTAGGCTACGTGACAACCGCTGTATGCTGTTCGCGTTTCAATTGGTTCGTATTGTAGGAAGAAATGAAAGGAATTTAGCAGTGTTAAAGTTAATTCTCCGGCACTGAGTGTTACACACAAAGCGGGAAAACAAAAATGGTTAGTATTCGAAAAACTAGAAGACATAAAAATGAAATGCCGAAATTACCATGGCTCTATATCTATATGCTTTGACAGAAGCCGAAATATTCACGAAAAAATTGCTGATAAAGGCTTGAAGTGAGAGTTGAACCATCAGTAAAGAAAACCAATGGACGATCTGCTGTTCATCTCAGCGAGCTTGTGTGGATTCTTTCAATTTGCTGCATATTCTACAGAAGTAGGTATGACGCTTTCTTACCATTTGTTAAGCTTTGTTAACTATTCTCAAATATTGCACAATTCCCTTGAGGCATTAGGTCAGCGTTTAAATTTATCTTTGTCACATTTTACAGACATTCCGTTTTATACGGTATCAAATCCGAACTGCTCAAGTACCGCATTGTCAGACGCAACTGGAAATCCGACGTCTCTAAGAGCTTAACTAAGAAATTAATATCTCGAAAACAGTGTTAGTGCCAAGTTCTATACAAGCAGAGTTAAACGACTCGATCTACATATCGCAACTACAGCAGGTGGTCTAAACAGAATAATTAGCAGCTAATCGGTGCAATTTCTTTGTTATTTATTTACTTATTTATTTATTTACGCCTACCTAAGCCCATGAAGATGTCTTATAAAATAAAAAGTGGGAAGCACAAAATAGCAAAATTTCACGTCACAGAAAAAAGCCTTTTGAAAAATATCTATCTCTACATACTCTAAAACAGACACCAGCCAGAAGGATGATGTGGAAATAAATGCGCTACTAAAAATGAGCTATAACAAAGGCAAAATAGAATCAAAATGATAAGAAGTCCGAAACTAAACAAACGGAAGCGTCGCCAGCTAGGCCCCTTTGACCATAGCAGCAGTCGAAGTACGACATCTATGCACATAAAAAGGCTAATGATTTTGATATACCTTCAGGAAACATGTCAACGCGTAAAAAACAAGAAAAGAAATACGGCGAAGTATTTAGTCTTTCAGTTGTGCTATACGCACTGATTTGAAACGTCAATAGCGGAGTGCATTGTTTGTGCTTAGCCTGCCGGCCGTAAAGGTCGCGATGATGTATCTTGTGTCGCGAAAGCAGGCTCTGACGCATGACTGTTAATCATACGTATTCGAGCCTTTTGCTTGTTCTTAGGCTACGTGACAACCGCTGTCTGCTGTTCGCGTTTCAATTGGTTCGTATTGTAGGAAGAAATGAAAGGAATTTAGCAGTGTTAAAGTTAATTCTCCGGCACTGAGTGTTACACACAAAGCGGGAAAAAAAAATGGTTAGTATTCGAAAGACTAGAAGACATAAAAATGAAATGCCGAAATTACCATGGCTCTATATCCATATGCTTTGACAGAAGCTGAAATATTCACGAAAAAATTGCTGATAAAGGCTTGAAGTGAGAGTTGAACCATCAGTAAAGAAAACGAATGGACGATCTGCTGTTCATCTCAGCGAGCTTGTGTGGATTCTTTCAATTTGCTGCATATTCTACAGAAGTAGGTATGACGCTTTCTTACCATTTGTTAAGCTTTGTTAACTATTCTCAAATATTGCACAATTCCCTTGAGGCATTAGGTCAGCGTTTAAATTTATCTTTGTCACATTTTACAGACATTCCGCTTTATACGGTATCAAATCCGAACTGCTCAAGTACCGCATTGTCAGACGCAACTGAAAATCCGACGTCTCTAACAGCTTAACTAAGAAATTAATATCTCGAAAACAGTGTTAGTGCTAAGTTCTATGACAAGCAGAGTTAAACGACTCGATCTAGATATCGCAACTACAGCAGGTGGTCTAAACAGAATAATTAGCAGCTAATCGGTGCAATTTATTTGTTATTATTATTTACTTATTTATTTATTTACGCCTACTTAAGCCCATGAAGATGTCTTATAAAATAAAAAGTGGGAAGCACAAAATAGCAAAATTTCACGTCACAGAAAAAAAAGCCTTTTGAAAAATATCTATCTCTACATACTCTAAAACAGACACCAGCCAGAAGGATGATGTGGAAATAAATGCGCTACTAAAAATGAGCTATAACAAAGGCAAAATAGAATCAAAATGATAAGAAGTCCGAAACTAAACAAACGGAAGCGTCGCCAGCCAGGCCACTTTGACCATAGCAGCAGTCGAAGTACGACATCTATGCACATAAAAAGGCTAATGATTTTGTTATACCTTCAGGAAACATGTCAACGCGTAAAAACAAGAAAAAAAATACGGTGAAGCCATTCAATCTTCAAGTTGCGCTATCGTCACTGATTTGAAACGTGAATCCCGAAGTGCATTGTTTGTGCTGAGCCTACCAGCCAGTAAAGGTCGCGATGACGTGGTATTTGATCTTGTGTCGCGAAAGCTGGCTCTGACGCATGACTGTTAATCATACGTATTCGAGCCTTTTGCTTGTTCTTAGGCTACGTTACAAACGCTGTCCGCTGTTCGCGTTTCAATTGGTTCGTATTGTAGGAAGAAATAAAAGGAATTTGCAGTGTTAAGGTTGATTCACTGGTACTGAGTGTTACACACAAACCGGGAAAACAAAGATTGTTAGTATTCGAAAGACTAGAAGACATAAAAATGAAATGCCGAAATTACCATGGCTCTATATTCATATGCTTTGACAGAAGCTGAAATATTTGCGAAAAAATTGCTGAGAATGGTTTGAAGTCAGACTTGAACCATAAGCATAGAAAGCGAATGGACGTTCTGCTTGTTGATCTCAGCGAGCTTGTGGGGTTCCTTCAATTTGCTGCACATTCTATAGAAGTAGGTATAATGCTTCCTTATCATTTGTTAAGCTTTGTTAACTATTCTCAAATTTTGCACAGCTCCCTTGAGGCGCTAGGTCAGGCGTTTAAATTATCCTTGTCACATTTTATAGACATCCTGTGTTATCAAATCCTGAACTCCTCAAGTACCCGCATTGTCAGCCAGCCAACTGGAAAACTTCGTCTCTAAGAGCTACTAACTAAGAAATTAATGATCTCGAAAACAGTGGTTAGTGCTAAGTTCTATGACAGCGTCCAAACTAGTCGGTCTAGATGTCACAACTGCAGCAGTGGTCTAAACAGAGTAATTAAAAGGTAATCACCGAAATT
>NC_051164.1:25158298-25190373 GCF_013339745.2 Dermacentor silvarum
CCAGACGTACGCGGGCCGGCACCGCAGCAACAGCGGGTATACGGAGAAGCGCTGAGTCCACGTTACCGGCACGGTAACTCATCGCACGCCGTTTGCCATTCGCAGGCCGCCGTTCGACAGCGGTTCTTGCTCGCGAACGGCGAGATTTCCTTGCCGTACGTTGAGAGGATGAGACCGGGACTCATTTGTGCGGCAGATTCACCGCCGCTGATCGCTCGACGGCGCCGATATCCTCGCTAGGCCTTTTCTAGTTCCCTTCAAAGGTAAAACGGACGGTGCTTTGAAATGAAATACCGACGCTCACAAGCCGCAATATTTTCTTATCGTTGTTATCACTCTTCACAATACTTGTACACAAAGAAGAAAAATACGCAGATATTAGCGGCGCCGTCGGCTGCGATGCGAGCACAGCCGAGCCTGTCGTCTCCCGGCTGCAGCTGATGTTTTCGTTGCCGGTGGCGGAGACGCGCAGGTTCGCGGTCGTCGATTTGGCCATTGATGGTGCAGCGGGCAGGGCGCCGGGCGAACTGCCGTCTACTTTAGACACCTCTCGCGCGGCAAACGTTCTACGGCACTGGCGGACGGTTCGCCGTCGGTATATGTGCCGCTAGCATGGACCATAGCGTGGACCGTATATGTGCCGCTAGCAGTGTTGTGAGAAGCGCATTGGCGATGACGTATGTCACGTGACCTTTCGAGAAGAACTCGGCGAGGAGGGGAGACCAGCCGATGAGGAGAGTAGCGAAGGAAAGAGCGAAACGAGCGAGGGACGTTTTTCGATCATCAAACGCGTGTAACTCCGCTATTACGGCACCATTTCGAAAAATTCTCGCGGCTACGTGTTCGTTGTAGACTCGTGCACAAGTGCAACGCCAGAACTAAATTTCGACCTCTGGGTGGTTTAGGGGCCCTTTAACGACAAGAGGTGAACGTACAGTTTACGTCCTGGTCTTGGTGGTGGTTAAACTTTATTTCAAAAAAAAAATTGCACAGTTTCGCCCTAAGAGCGAAGCAATGAATGCGATAGCAACACAGCAATGTCATACGATGTAAGGTGAGCGGCTTTGGTAGCAATATAAATTGTAGTAAACATGAGCTGATTAAGTAAGCAGGTGTGCTGCGGCGTAAGTAGACCGACATGTAGAGAGACTCGATGACCACGAGAAGGCGCGTGTGAAACGGTGGTGTTGATGAGAAGCGCTTCCCGTGGGCAGCGCGTGCGAAGGGACACACCTGTAGCGCTGCACTGCTGATCCGGGCAGCATTACATGTGTAGCGTGCGTTGGAAAATGTTGCCCGACTATTACTAACTGAATGAACAAGCGTGGTGTGAGCGCGCACAAACAAACATGAATAGATCACACTGAATGACTGCAGACAACGACCGTCAAAACGCTGGCAGCAAGCCCATACGTTGCAGCGGGCGAAGGTACGTGCGGTCTATCGCTTCAACAGAAACTGAGCGGCGAATGCACAGTGCATAAAGGTCAGAGCCGTGTGGAGATAAGAGACGGTGCGGTCGAACGACGAGCGCGGTTGTTGGCAGCGTAAAAGTGCCCCCCCCCCCCCCCCGCTCCCTCCGGCGCTGGCTTCCCGCTTCCTTGCTTGCACGTGGG
Source organism: Dermacentor silvarum (assembly GCF_013339745.2). Lineage (NCBI taxonomy): Eukaryota > Metazoa > Arthropoda > Arachnida > Ixodida > Ixodidae > Dermacentor > Dermacentor silvarum. Next base: position 25,159,915 of record NC_051164.1, read on the forward strand.
AGAGATAAGGGACTGTGCGGACGAGCGACGAGCGCGGTTGTTGGCAGAGAAGTGCCCCCCCCCCACCTCTGCTCCCTCCGGCGCTGGCTTTCCGCTTCCTTGCTTGCGCATGGGAGATTGAGTGCGTTCGCTCTCCGTGATAGCGCGCGTCCCCGCACGCTTCCGCTGGGGCATACGGCGCGCGGCGAAGATTTTATCTATACGGAACCTCACGGCGACGGCGACGCCGACGGCAGAAATCCGGTTGAAGTGTCCATATAATTGCTATCGCAATAAAAGGGTCCTGAAAGACACCAGACTGTTCGTCAAGGTGTAGAGGGCACCTCCCACTTCGGGACGGGGAGCCCTAGGCTCTCCGCCGCTTCGCGGGCCTTCTGGACAGCCCAGAGTTGGTCTTGCAGCTCGCTGCTCCTAAGAGCGCCGTCCCACTTGTTCTTGTCCTCCAGATAGGAGGCCTGCGTCGCGCATCCCCACAACATGTGTCTCAAGTTCACATGTCCACGACACTGTGCACAATTGAAAGTTCCGTCGTAGTCTGGGTCGATTCGGCTCATACGCCAAGGATTGGGGTACGAGTTCGTCTGTAGCAAGCGGAGAGTCACTGACTGTGCCCTGTTAAGTTCCTTGTTTGGAAGGGAGAATTCTCTACGTCCTAAATAAAAGTGCTTGATGAGCTCATTATATGTCTGAAGCTGGTCCTTAAAGGCCTCAGGAGGAGACGAGGGGGTCTGCATGGGGAGCGCGGCTGGCAAGTCCTCGCGCGGCCCTATGAGCGGATTCGTTAAGGTTCCGCTGTCCTCCCACGAAATCGCCCATATGGGCTGGGAACCAGACTATAGAGTGGAGACTAATGCATCTACCTTCCAGTAACCTTGAAACCTTCACATCCACTACTCCCCTAGCAAAGGCGCGAGTAGCTGGCCAAGAATCGCTATAGATTACCGAGCGCTCTGGATCTAGCAGAGTGATTGCAATGGGCATTTGTTCGGCCACCTCCGGATTCTTGGTATAAACAGAGAGTGCGTTGAAGACTCTTTCGTGGGCGTCTATTACGGCTACCGAAAAAGCTTCGCGACTGGCCACCTGAGCGGCGTCTACGAAGGCAGCTTCTGTGGAATCCGTAGCAGCCTCGGCAAGAAGAGCCTTCGCGCGGGCGAGCCTTCTTTCTTGGTTAAAGACCGGGTCGACGTTCCTGGGAAAAGGACGAACCACAATCGCGTCCCTGATTTCTTTACTAAGATGTCTGACGTTATCCTTTTCAAGTTCAGTAAACATGCCCATAGTGACCAGGATATCTCTGCCAGCTCTGGTGCTTGACAACCGGACGACCTGTGCTGTGCGCTGAACCTCAGCGATTTCAGCTAGAGTATTGTGAACTCCTAGTTTCGAAAAAATCTCGGTGGATGCGTTCAACGGTAGCCCCAGGGCTACCTTGAAGACTCGACGGATTGTGGTTCTGAGTCGTTTCTCTTCTGTTTTTTCCAATCGAGCATAGCCGCAACATAAGTAATATGACATAGGACGAAAGCGTGTATGAGCCTAATGGCACATTCCTCCGTCATACCTTTATTTCTATTGACAATACGTCGAAACAGTCCTAGAGCACTCCCCACTTTGCCAGTTATCTTTTGTATCATCAGTCCATTGTATCCGTTACCCTAAATAGTCAGTCCTAGGACTCTGATCGACCGTACTTCAGGGATGCGGTTACCATTCATGTCAAAGAGCACGATATGACGTCGACTGTCTTGCTCCCAGCCCTTAGGTTTTCGTCCTGGCTTGGAAGGACGTTAAAAGAGCAATTCCGATTTCCTCGACGAGCATTTGAGGCCCGCTGGAGAGAGGCAGAGTTCCGTGGTCCTAATAGCCTCCTGCATTCGAGCCTCCAACTCTCCGTCGCTGCCTCGAGCGCTCCATAGAGTAACATGATCGGCATAAATGGTGTGTTCAACCCCTTCAATGTCCAACAATGCTTTGGCCAGCTTGGCCATCACCAGATTGAACAGGAAGGGAGACAATACCGAGCCCTGTGGAGTGCCCCTGTCACCCAGCTCATAAAGTTGTGATTTTAAGTCGCCAATGTGCGAGGAAGCGGTTCTGCCGCTAAGAAAAGATTGAATATAGCGGAAAAAACGTTGACCAAGATTAAGATCCAAAATGGCCTGGAGAATTGCCGTGTGGCGTACAGTGTCGAAAGCCTTCGCTACATCAAGACCGAGTAGGACTCTTGTATCGCGAGTGACCCTTTCTATGAGCCTTTTCTTAATTCTAAGCATGACATCCTGGGTCGAAAGTCCTGGCCTGAATCCGATCATGGTGTATGGAAAAAGTTCATTCTCTTCCGCATGGTTCGAGAGCCGGTTGAGCACGACATGTTCCGCAACCTTACCGAGGCATGACGTCAGAGAGATCGGTCTGAGGTTTGCAAGCCCAAGAGGTTTGCCCGGCTTGGGAATCAGTATCGTACGTGCGTGTTTCCATTCTTTCGGAACGCGGCCCTCTTTCCAGATTCTGTTGATTTGGCTGGTTAGGTAACTGACAGAATTATCTTCGAGGTTGCGCAGAACTCTGTTTGAGATCCCATTGGGGCCTGTAGCAGATTTATTGTTAAGTTCCTGAATCGCAAGGCGAATTTCACCCTCCGAGAAATCTCCGTCAAGGTCGTAATTGGGAGACCCCGAGTATCCGACCGTAAGGGGGTTGTGCGATTGCGTGCTCTTGAGCGGGAGGTACTGTCTAGCTAGGTAATCCAACAGCTTGTCATCCGCCATTTCTTTTCTCGCGTTGTGAATTATTTTACATAGCAGCGACCGTTTAGCGGGTTTGGACTTGCAGCCGCTCTCATCCAAGAGATGCTTGAGGAGGCCCCAGCCGCCGCCTTTGCGGATTCTGCCATCCAGGGAGTTGCACACTTCGTACCACTGCTGTCTGCATAGAACTCTGCAGTATTCCTCCATTTCTTTGTTCAATATTGCTATTTTCTTCCGAAGCCTCCTGTTCAACCGTTGACCTTTCCATCGTGCTAATATCGATTGCTTGGCCTCGAGGAGGTTAGCGAGCCTGTAATCCATCTTATCCGTTTGGACGTCCGTGACAATAACCCTCTTCGATGCCCTGATGTCAGATACGAGTTGCTCAACCCAGCTTGCGAGCGGGGGTTCCGCTGTAGCTGGGGGTGAGCCTTGGGGGGTTCTCAATTTACGGAATTAGTCCCAATCAATCAGCTTATATTCCCTTAGCTTTGTAGCGGCTATCTCGAGTTTGATTGTTATTATGTAATGGTCACTGCCCAGATAAATGTTGGTATTCTCCCAAATGGACTCACCGATCCCCCTGACAAAAGTTAAGTCGGGAGTCGAGTCTCTGCACAAGGAGGTGCCGCATCTAGTTGGACATTCCGGGTCTGTAATAAAAGTTAGATTAAGGTCCGATGCGTGCGTCCACAACTTCTTCCCCTTGCCGGAGGAGAATGGGTATCCCCACGTTTGATGAGGTGCATTGAAGTTCCCCCCAACAAGCAGAGGAGCATCCCTAGTAAGTTTAGCGACCTTGGTTAGGATGGCTTTGAAGCACTGTCTGGAATATTTAGGACTGCTGTACAAATTGAGGAGAAATATGCTGCTGCTATTGTCTACGTAACTGTTGGGAACCAATCTCAACCGCAATAAATTCAACATTGCTGTATATCGTGCGGAGCTGGTCTTCATTTGTGCTAATTAGGGTAGTCATGAAAATATCGCCTATAACATCCACTTAAGTGCATTTTCTGAGCATGTATCATTAGCACGTCAATGAAACGAGGCCAATGATCTGTTGTGTTTTAATAGAACTTCATTTCTTTTTTGCTTTTTTTTGTCCTGGTGTATGATGGCATGATTGCCAGTATCGCGCGTGCACTCAAGAGAAAAAAACAAAACAAAAGGTACGTGCGGCAGTTTTGTGGATCTTTCGTATGATTTTTGTATCGTACTTCAAGAAATTATTTCTACATTCATATTCATGGCGTTACAGCTTACTCATATTATAGTGAACGTACGTATGTGAATAAATGAATCAAGTTGAAACATAATGTAGAATCATTTTGTGTTCTTAGTTTGACAAAAGTTGATTTTAAAGTACCACAAAAACGGACAAGCTTCTGTAATGACGATGAAGTTACATATTTTTTTTTCTGAAAAAGTACGTCGCATTCTGCCTGTCACAGTATCATAAGCATTTTATCCCGAATATTACAAAATAAAGCTTCTTTACAACTAAAAATTCACGCTTTTAATATATGTAAAAACGTTCTCTAAACATAGCGAAAATACCAATAACATGGTTATTAAATTATGCATATATCGTTTTTTTTTCAAAGCCACATAACTATAGAATATGCATAACAAAGGTTACATGTTTAAGTGAACCGGTGAGCCGTTCAAATGAACCGATTCATTTCAGTGAGCTTAGCCGTTTCGAGCCGCTCACTGAAGTGAGCCGTTTTGCCCATGTCTAGTTTAGAGCCATATGCATAAGTATTTATTCATGAATTTTTCAGCCTCGACGATACTTTATTACGAACAGAGTGCAGTGAGAAGGTGTAAGGGAAACAAGAGAAGGAGCAGAGACGGCCCTAACGCAGCAATTTTGTTGGTCTATTTCGCTTCAGAGCGTACACGAACAATTCTTGCTGTACGCTATCTCTTCAATACAAACTTCGCGCACGATGTACATCAAGGTTCACCGTGAGCGAAGCTTGTTTTAAATTCAGACATTTGAAATAAAACCCATTCCAGCCAATAGGTAAACAAACATAAAAAAGCTGAACAAATATATTTTTTTTCTACATTGAAATGTATAGATAGCTACTCCTGACCTAGCCAATCACCCATTTGTTATGCAAAAGTTATTGCTGCAATCGCCTAATTTTATTAAGCCTTGAATCTTCTCTGAAATTACCAACATGTAACTTCTCATGATAACATAGTTATTGCTTAACGTGGGATTTTTTACGTGAACTTGCATTCATGGCGCGTGACGATGTTTGCGCTTGCATGCACTACAAAGATCCCATTGATTCTACATATCGCTAAAATTGTTAACTTCAATCAGTAAACCATGAAAAGTTCTGGTAATTAGTTGCCTCTTTCATTACGTAACTACAAGTGCGTATTTATTTATCAGTACGTATATTTGCTGTGTACGAACCAGCGAGCATACGCAATAAATATTCTTAAAGTTACTTTCATGTTAAAATTCGCTTAGAGTTTCGCTCTTGCAACACAAGAAGGCGAAAGACGAGTTGCACATCTGTAATGCACCTAGTTCGGTTTCTGACGTTCGCTCGTAATTATGAAATGAGGCGTACGTACACAATGTTGCACTGTTAGAGTTTCATTTATTTTGGTTTTTATTGTTTTTTGCCGCGTATATTTTTCGCGTACCCTTTATCTACACGCCACAGTAGTTTAGTGGCTTTGGTAGGTTGGACTGCTAAGTTCGAGGACGCGGGTTCGATTCCCGGCCACGGCGGCTTACATTTCGATGGAGGCGAAATGCATAAAACACCCGTGTACATAGATATAGGTGCATGTTAAAGAATCCCAGGTGGTCGAAATTATCCGAGCCCTCTAAAACGGCGTCTCTCATAGCCATATTGTGATTTTTGGATATAAAACCCCAGAAAGTATCACTACTATTATTACCTTTAACCTGTGCTCTCAGTTGTTCATGATATATCGGTAAGTTCGACACGTTGAGATCGACATTCGCGTTAAACACGTTCTTATCGTCATACCCACACCATCATAGGGATTTCTGGACGGGAAATGTGGGTTTGCACCACACGTCATATTGTTGTCGTTAATCGAGGATCAACCCTGACCTTGCTACTGAATGCCCACACTGCTGCCACGAATACAACTACTTCTGGCTGTGCCCTGCCAACGCGGGCACGTACTTTCCTGACCAGTGCTCCTGGGACTCAGCGCTCAGAAGCACAGAGCTTATCGCTCAGCTTAAGGCTGTCCAGAGGGCCCGGGCCGTCGTCGAAGGACTCTGTCTACAGGCCCCGACCTGGGTGGAGCCACCGGATTGATTGACGAGGCATCCGGCCCCGCTTTAATTCTTTCTCCCCAGGACCTAAACAAAGTTTGTACTCACTCACTGTCGTTAATCGCGATGTGAATGCAAGTATGTCAACTTACTAATGCCATAACCCATCGCTCATCTTAGTCACACATGTGTGCCTTACCACGCTATACTTTGGTATATATGCCAAGTGAACGAGACGCGAGAGTTACGCGGTTTGTATTTATTTTTGGTACCGCGGCCCCGCCGACGCACACATTCCGCTTCCCAAGAGTCAACAATTTCGCCTCAATATATACAGAAACAGCAGAGCGCGGCAGGCAGTCTTGTAAAACAAATCGAATGCATGAAATAAAAGAAAGGAAACGATAGGGTGTAAAAGCGTTAGCATGAGCTAGCCATATCTGCCACGTTCTCCTGGTTATCGCGATCTCCAGTTTATTTTCTTCTGCAGCACGTTCACATTCCTCATTCCACGTATAACTAAATGGAGTGGCTCAGAAATGCAAAATTAAAAGAACAATTCTGTGGTTTTACGTGCCTAAACCACCGTCTGAGTATGAGACATGCTGCAGTAGCATCGTAGTAGTATTTTGACCACTAAATTTGATGGGTAATGAGTAGGCCCGGTGTTGGATTTTTCGCGGGCCACTGCGACCTTTCAAACAAAGCGTTCTTCGAACTTACCGCCAACAGATTGGCAGTACAGAATTCTCCGTGTCAGGCACTCCGCCGATGCTGCAGCAGTGGAGAATGCTGATCCTGGAGAGCATTATTGCGGTAGTACCTCCAATAATTGGCTAACACCCGCTTAACACTTCTGTGCTGGACAGAGCTTGCGTCCGCTCCTTCTTCGTGTTCTAGCACTCTTCTACCCTGTTGCGCGGCCGGTTCGAAATGATTTACTACAGCTACACGGCATGACAATGATTGCTTAATTTCTTTTTATTTCCTTTCACAGATTGTGCGTATCCACTCTAGGAGATTGGTCGAGATTCGGGTAGTATAGAAAACAGCGATTGAATGTATTTCCTTCTTCTGAATTACATGACTTCTAGCGCTAGGCTTCTTCACATATTTACTGGGTGGCGTTGACGCCGTCTTGGTTTCTTCAAGTTTAGCGTGAGACATATTAATAGGGTAGCCCAAATATAGGCTATGTTTCAATAGTCGCCTTAGATAGCAAAGTAGACGTTTGAGCGGACAGCGGTCATTGTAAATCTCGTTAAAATTCTCACGAAAACATCAGAAAAGGCAGCTTCGCCTAGACAGCAGCGAAGTCAGGAATGATGTCACCTGATTTATGGCCGACCCCCCCCCCCCCCCCCCCCCCCGCCCTAGTGGCTTGAGCCTTATCCACAGAAACTGAAGCACACCAAACAATGGAGGATACTTTCCTGTCCAAACAAGATGGCGGCTGAACAAAAACGCTTGGCAACTCGACGGGAAGTTCGTCTGGACACAAAAAAACGGAGCCACGCTTTCCTCTGCGCTTATTTTGGGTCACGTCGTGGGCTTCAATAGGTTCGTCGACGCAGTTACAATACGAAGATAGTGTGTTGTTTTCTGAACTTTTCCTTGTTCCGCGAAGTCGTAACACGCCCCAGAGGCGTCTTACATGTGTAAAGCCGTTTATTAGGCACCAGCCTTTTGGACCGACCGTTAGTTCAAGGCCCGAGCTCTCAGCACGAGCGGCGTTTCTCGGGGAAAGCGCAGGAGGGATCGACCCACTAGAAAGGGCTGAAGAGCATGACCCACTATGGCGTTCGTATCCTTCGCTACAATCACCCTCGGGAGCGAAAAGGGATCCGTCGGGCGACCGAACAGCTGGTCACTATGAAGTGGGTCATGGTAGGTCTTGAGGCGCTCGACATTGACAATGTCGCGTCCACGACGGCGCATGTCCGCAGAAGGTTCAACTGGTTCGATCACATAGTTGACGGGAGATGTGCGTTCGACGATACGATAGGGGCCTTCATACTTGGGCACTAGTTTGGATGAGAGACCAGGTGTAGCGGAAGGAACCGAGAGCCACAGAAGCGCTCCAGGAAGGAAGGTGGGTGCAGAAGTGGTGTCACCGCGTGTGCTCTTCTGGCGCTCTTGGTCACTGGATGTAAAGACCCGAGCGAGATCGCGGCACTCTTCAGCATGTCTTGTGCCCTGTCAGAAATGGGCGCACATTCAGATGCATCCGGCCGGTACGGTAGAATTGTGCCGATGGTGTGTGACGGATGCCGACCGTACAGCAAGAAAAAGGGTGAAAAGCCAGTGGTGCTCTGAGTGGCAGTGTTATACGCGTAAGTTACAAAGGGCAGAATGGCGCCCCAATTAGTGTGGTCGGAGGCGACGTACATAGCAAGCATGTCCCCCAGCGTACGGTTGAAGCGTTTTGTAAGGCCATTGGTTTGGACTTACAGACAACTACTTCGGACAGGAAGACACGCCCGCGATCACTGAGTAATTCCTGGGGTGGCCCATGTCGCAGGATGAAAAACCTCGGATAGGGAGGAGCAGGTATTGTCAGGCAAGGGAGAGCGCGAGAGCGCGTCGGCGTCAGAATGCTGGCGTCCGTTGCGGTGCAGCACGCGGATATCGTAGTCCTGCAAGCGAAGTGTCCATCGAGCAAGACGGCCAGAAGGGTCCTTCAAGGACGACAGCCAACATAGTGCATGGTGGTCCGTGACTACGTCAAATGGACGGCCATATAAATAAGGCCGGAACTTATTCAGGGCCCAGATGATGGCTAAGCATTCCTTTTCTGTCACAGTGTAATTTGTCTCAGCTTTCGTAAGCGTGCGACTTGCATAGGCGACGACATATTCAGGAAAGCCTTGTTTGCGTTTGGCAAGAACAGCGTCGAGGCCAACGCCGCTGGTATCTGTATGCACCTCAGCAGGAGCTGTCGGATCGTAGTGGCGCAAAATTGGCGGAGACGTAAGCAGATGACGGAACTTTGTGAAGGCCTCATCGCACTGGTACGACCACGAAATTGCGTGTACGCAGTTTCGTCAGGGGTGAGATGATGGCGGCGAAATCGCGAATAAAGTGTCTTCTAGACAGTTCGAGAACCGTTCCATTGCTTGGAATCGAAGCTGTCTCAGCTGTCTCCTGAGATACCTACGTAGACTGTGTCCGATGCCGACCAGAACTGAAACACTGCCATACATTTGAGAAAAACCAAATGAGCCCAGCAGTAAGAAGCGAAAGGGTTGTTTTAGCAAAAATTGATGTGGTTTAGCTTTGGTTATCCCTGGTTGACTGCGAAAGCTTCACTGCCCTGTCTAGGCCCATTGCCGAGCTGTGGCCGAGGTGTGGTTTCTCAAAGATATGCAGACGTGTTTGCAATGAATACAGTGTTTATTCATCATTTTTTGTGCGTTTGAAGATACAGCGGTGATCAGCAAAGTAGTGAGACTTGGTTGCAACTCGCAGCCGGACCCAACTCGACTCGGGCAACGGCGGCAATGTCTCCTTTCAAGGCTCCATAAAGGCCTACATACAGTCCGACGTAGCGTCAACGCGCAAAAACGTTATGTCACGTTGGCGAGAACAACAGCGGCTAGAGTTCGACCGATGGTTCGACGTACTGGCGCCGCCAACGTAACCGGACGCGCAGCGAATGCGCTCTGACGCGCCCGGCGTCTGATGACGCTCGCCAGCGTAAACGTACTGAATCGTTAGGGTAGGTCCTTCTGACCATTAATTGACGCATATAAGTGCTCCGCGTAAAGCGTGTAATGATTATAAGGATTGAAAACGGCACATCGGTTGTCCGAACCGTTTCAGGGTACATTTAAAAAATTCGTATGGAAGTTCCACATCAGTCGTGGGATTATGAGGTCGTAAAATATCGTGCCAGAAATAATACAAGAGGGAGACAATACGAATTTATGTCGGCTCAGTTCGTCGTATATCACGTTAAGAAGGCAAAGTGAGCGCTGGAACACTTTTATATATCTTATGAACAGTAAACTATGTATATCTCTAGTTGTACGCGATTGCATCAAGTCCTTACAGAAATAAATTGAGCTGCAAAATTATGTTTAGCGTAGCGGACAAGACATCTCATACGTTTTGAAATAGTTCATGAACGATGTTCATATTTATTTTGTGTTGGTTAATAATAATTGTGTTAATCCCCTATTGACTAGGAATGGATGATGTTGTGAACTTCTGGCTGATTTGTGACAGCTAGTGAGGTATTCGCGGAGCTCCTCCTTGGGCGCTTTCTGTATTGCCATGGTTTTGTTATTCTCAGGGTGGTCCCCTTTTTATTGCACGTCGGAGCATATATTTATTGCATGACGGAGTGCTGGTGTGAATGCGAGGCGCAAACATCTTTTAAGTACATTTAAGTTGAAATAAAAGTGTCACACTTTCATTTTAACTACAATGTTGCACTTGTTCGAATTAGCGATGAATAAACCTTAAGTGGCCGGCAAAACCAAGCAAATCAAGCATTAGGGACAAGACTAATAAGTTCCTAAGGAAAGCGATATATTGCAAGGTCTAGACTATCAATAACAACGTAAAACAACGTAAACGTAAAAACAACGTAAACAACGATTCACTTGGTGATTCTAGTAAATATCTACTTACATCCCAAAACTCTTGAAAGGAGGGTGTGTTGGAAAGATCTTCGCTTTCAGCGTAGGCACTCGATATGAGCCCAACGAGAAAGGCAGTCACCAAGGCACGCATTGTTGCTCAGTTATCGGAGTAACAAAACGTTTGGTTTAGCGTATCTGCAATGAATTTTGATGCGAAGTGCCTTTCCTATTTATACATACCCGATGACGACGGGCAAACAATGCTTGCCATTGTGTTTTAATCCATGGATGACAGTTCGCAGGTGTTTTCTGAGTGATGCGCTTCGTATGTGAAGCTGGCAGTAGGAGTACCAGATACCAGCGTCGTGTCATAGAGCTTGACTCTGACAACGTACCTGATCGCGGAAAAAAACCAGTCACCTGACACATCTGACGTAGATCAGATCACTTCACAACTAGCAGTCAAACGACAGCTGACAGAAGCAGACGACAGCGCGTAGAACTCAATCGGTCTCTCGCATGAATGCACGGGGGACGGTGCTAACCAGCTGGAACGATGCACGCGTTCACTACCGGCCACCGAGATAACAGCGCGAGCTACGCCTTGGTCGAGCGGGCTTCAAGCCAACGAATGACCTGGACTGTGTGAAAGATCGTTGCTACCACGTCTAAAACGTTTCGGCATCAGTATCTTGGTGTTTCCCGCTGGTAATGCCAACAGTGATTCTGATTTTGGTCGTATTGCGAATCACGTCCTCGGAACCCAGTGAGGGCAGCAGAAACGGTCGACGTAGGATCTCGTGGTTCGCAATCTGCCAGCTCGAATAGCGATTTACTCCATCGGACTGTTTTTGGTAACAACAACGCCACATCATTTAGCCTAGCGTGGGCAGAAATCATATTTTGTAGAAAACGGCGCGCGTTCACGATATTCGTTAGCCAGCATTCACCTCGACGGAAGCGTTTCCACTTTCTGCATACGCTTATTATTATTATTATTATTATTATTATTATTATTATTATTATTATTATTATTATTATTATTACTGACTTGAAAACATATAATTTGACAGGAAAGGGATAGCGAGGAGCCGGCTGGCAACTGTCACCGGAAGGGGCACAACGCCTGCCTACTCTTCAGAATAGCTTCATATACTTATCATGCACACTGCAAACATAGAAACTGCGCATGTCGTATGTGTTTGAATGTTGGCATGGATCGGGCAAGACTTTGCTTACCAGGGAGGGCCCCAACGGCAGCCATTGGGCCCATGGACCGAAAGCCCCAGCGAACCACATCAATCCGTTCACTTTATAATAAAGTTTCTTCTTCTCTTCTTATCAGGTTCAAGTGCGGCATGAAACAAGCGCGCATTGTTGCTGTTGAGAATGGCGTCTCATGTATGTTGCAGTCCAAGCGGATGGCGTCAGCACATTTTGTAGGAGGCTGAAACAGCAACAACGCCATACGACGCAACATGACTATACTATACTATACTATACTATACTAACTATACGACTTTCGATGCTGCGCACTGAATGAGCGCGGACACGTTCCTGCCGCGCTCCCTCATTCCACCAACTTTGCGCATGTACGGCCGTTTCTTTTCCTGACATGCCGTGACGGGTTCAAAGGACAAGTGCAATTCGTGCTCACAGTCGTTTTGCGGTCGACAACAATTTCTCCGTTGCTGTGGGCCTTGTGGCCGCCGGTTCCACGGCAAGTGTTTGAACACCGTTGACGAAGATACGAACTATACATGCCCATGGGTTCGAGAACTTACAAATGCTCCCAGTGTAATAGATGCAACAGGTGCGACAGCATAGGGCTACAAAAGCCGGCTGTGAGTGCCTCGCTGTACCAGGACGTCACCGCCTGTGATGGAGCCTGCGGCCAACTTTGTGTCGTCGTGCAGGCCCTGTACGACAAGATGGCGTCACTTACAAGTGTGGTTCTTGATCTGAGGAAGGACAAGGACAACCTTCGCTTGCACCTGGCCCGGAACACAGAGCAATTGCGCAAATACGCGCAACAGCAAGGTGACGAAAACGAGTGGCCTCCTTTGGCGCCTTCACCGACGTCCCTTTAGTCACACATCGCAAGTCAACCGGTCCTCCCTACCGGCTTCGCGTCTGTACGTGAGCAACAGCCCAGCGTCAAATCGGCACTGGCTCCTTTGGATGGGCCATCGCGGGAAGAAAATGCGCGTCCAGGTCTACGACCAACTCCTTTCCGGCCCAGGACGTGCGCGAAGCCGTCGCTGGCGGCAAGTACTTCCAGCACGCTGGTTTCTGTGCCGGGAAGGCGTTCGATTTTTGTGTCTCGCTTGGCCCCTTCGACAACTTGCGAGGATATCTGTGCTACGCTGGAAAAAGTTGTTGATAGCAGCGATGTCAACTGCCAAAAGCTCAAAGTGAAGCACGAGAGCTACGCTTCCTTACGGGTTACGGTGAACGAGAACGTCTTCCAAGAAATCAACTCGGAAAACATTTGGCCGAAGGGTCGCCTGTTCAGGCCCTTCTAGGGCATGCGGGCATGATGCATACAGGGACGCCAGCGACAAAATAATCTAACTTCTTCTCTCACCTCATTATTGAAGTGCTCCGTTTTTTACCAAAATGTTCGTGGTCTACGCGCGAAATCTTCCTCTTTCTACGAGAACGTGCTAGCCTGCTCATACCATGTTATATGCTTAACGGAAACGTGGCTTTGCAACGACTTCCTTTCTAAGAATCACTTTCCGCCGGAATACACAGTTCATAGATGTGACCGGGTATATGATGCGCGCGTTAAATGCGGCGGTGGTGTGCTAATTGCCGTGTGGAACAATCTTAGCGTTTTAAGGCGTGCGGCCCTTGAGATTATACCAGAAACTGTGTGGATTGAAATTCCTGTTCAAAGCGGCAAAAATATGTTGCTCTTCGCAGCCTACTTCCCTCCTAACATAAGTAACGTGTAGTTTTCTGAACGTATGAATGACTTCGTTGCAGTTACTGATGTAGCAAAATATAATAACCTGATAACTGGCGATTTCAATGTTGCGTCTGTTGTTTGGGATTCTTGACGCGCGACATCCGTATCTTTATCATCCCCTCGCTGTGGTGCACTGTTCTTCTTGATCTAATTTCTTGGATTAACGCAGTTTAACAGGGTCCCAAATATTGCTGGAAATATTTTAGATCTGATTCTGGCTAGTTTCTGTGTTGCGGAGTTTTCTGTTGCTGTTAGCAGTTTAGTTCCTGTTGACCATTGGCATGTTCCCCTAGAATTCGCAATTTTTCTAGAGGCGATTCTGGTTACGAGCGAGCCAGTTCGCTCATTTGTTTTTCCGAACGGTGACTATCTAGGCCTTTACCATTATTTGAATGATGCTGACTGGTCTGAATTGTACCGTGCCACAGATGTCAACAAAGCAGTTAGCATGCTTACTGATAATGTAAAATGTGCTTTGGAAGCCGTCATTCCCTGCAAAGAGTTTTGCCCTGCACGCTATCTGTGACGTCCGGTTCCTCGGCTGTGAGTCACTAAACTGAGGCACAGCCTCAGTTCAGAAAAGAAGAAGCCATTGTTCCCAAAAACAAAATTTAATATTCATTGCAAGAAAAATAAAGAAGAGAACGCTTAACAGCACACAAACAGTACACACAAAAAAAGACAACAAAAGTACAACACAAACAAAAGTCAACGCGAGAAACTCAAACGACTCTCGGTCACGAACAAATAAAGAAAAAAAAAACGTCACAGTTTCGCCCTAAGGGCGAAGCAATGAATGCGATAGCAACACAGCAATGTCATACGAAGTAAGGTGAGCGGCTTTGGTAGCAATATGAATTGTAGTAAACATGAGCTGATTAAGTGTGCAGGTGTGCTGCGGCGTAAGTAGACCGACATGAAGAGAGACTCGATGACCACGAGAAGGCGCGTGTGAAACGGTGGTGTTGATGAGAAGCGCTTCCCGTGGGCAGCACGTGCGAAGGGACACACCTGTAGCGCTGCACTGCCGATCCGGGCAGCATTGCATGTGTAGCGTGCGTTGGAAAATGTGGCCCGACTATTACTAATTGAATAAATAAGCGTGGTGTGAGCGCGCACAAACAAACATGAATAGATCACACTGAATGACTGCAGACAACGACTGTCAAAACTCTGGCAGCAAGCGCATACGTCGCAGTGGCGAAGGTACGTGCGGTGTATTGCTTCAACGGATACTGAGCGGCGAATGCACGGCGCATAAAGGTCATAGCCGTGTGGACATAAGAGACGGTGCGAGCGAGCGACGAGCGCAGTTGTTGGCAGAGTGGAAGTGCGCCCCCCCCCCCCCCCCCCCGCTCCCTCCGGCGCTGGCTTCCCGCTTCCTTGCTTGCGCGTGGGAGATTGAGTGCGTTCGCTCTCCGTGATAGCGCGCGTCCTCGCACGCTTCCGCTCGGGCATACGGCCCGCGGCGAAGATTTTATCTATAGGGAACCTCACAGCGACGGCGACGACGACGGCGGCGCCGACGGCAGAAATCCGGTTGAAGTGTCCATATAATTGCTATCGCAATAAAAACTCAATCGTCGAAAGTATTATTTTATCGGCCAGTGCGTTGACAGCATGCACTGCCAGTTGCGTTGACGGCGGTAGTGGTGTGGCGGGCAGTGGCACACGAGGGACGCGGGCGCACGGTAGAGCCAGCCCCGGACGTCAGAGTTCAAGGCTGTGGGAGTCGAAGGCCGTTCAAGTGCGACCGCTACAGCTGAGCGCCGCATGTACTGGTTGCTTGGCTTGCGATTCCGCCCTGGCGCCTCTCACCAGCGTCGCTCCAGGCCTCTGGTCACCACAGGTGACCTCTGCTCTCCACACGGCGGCTCAGGATCAGCAACAGGGGCTCAGGATCAGCACCAGGAACAGGAACGCCAACAGCAGTAGGTGTAGCAGGAATAGCCGAGCCCTACGCTCGGCAGATCTCTCCAGGGACAGCCAGGGTCGTACTGGTTCTGTCGAGGCTCTCGGGTTCGGGTCTGGACCCCGACGACACCGACCTCGACACCAGCGATCTTCGAACTCCCATCTCCGAGCAATCGCTTCTCCGAGCGTTCCTGTCTGTCCCTTCTCTCTGCTCATTCGTAGTGCCTGTGGTTTCGTGCCCACCACTGATTGGTTGATCCTCTTTCTCCCTCGTCCGGCCGCTCATGCCCGCCAACATTGTCTTTTTTGTCGGCGACTCGATGGTGTGGGAGCTGCCACTCCTACGCAGTGTTTTTCTCTCTCCTTTCACTCATGACACTATCCTAAGTGGTTTTCTAAGGAATTGCGCGGTTTACTTCGTAAAAAATGTCACAGTTTCGCCCTAAGGGGGAAGCATTGAATGCGATAGCAACACGTACAGCAATGTCATACGAAGTAAGGTGAGCGGCTTTGGTAGCAATATGAATTGTAGTAAACATGAGCTGATTAAGTAAGCAGGTGTGCTGCGGCGTAAGTAGACCGACATGAAGAGAGACTCGATGACCACGAGAAGGCGCGTGTGAAAGGGTGGTGTTGATGAGAAGCGCTTCCCGTGGGCAGCGCGTGCGAAGGGACACACCTGTAGCGCTGCACTGCCGATCCGGGCAGCATTGCATCTTTAACGTGCGTTGGAAAATGTGGCCCGACTATGACTAACTGAATGAACAAGCGTGGTGTGAACGCGCACAAACAAACATGCATAGATCACACTGAATGACTCCAGACAACGACCGTCAAAACTCTGGCAGCAAGCGCATACGTCGCAGCGGCGAAGGTACGTGCGGTGTATCGCTTCAACGGAAACTGAGCGGCGAATGCACGGCGCATAAAGGTCAGAGCCGTGTGGAGATAAGAGACGGTGCGAGCGAGCGACGAGCGCGGTTTTTAGGACGAGTGGAAGTGCGCCCCCCCCCCCCCCCCCCCCGCTCCTTCCGGCGCTGGCTTCCCGCTTCCTTGCTTGCGCGTGGGAGATTGAGTGCGTTCGCTCTCCGTGATAGCGCGCGTCCCCGCACGCTTCCGCTCGGGCATACGGCACGCGGCGAAGATTTTATCTATAGGGAACCTCACGGCGACGGCGACGGCGACGACGACGGCGACGACGACGGCGACGCCGACGGCAGAATGCCGGTTGAAGTGTCCATATAATTGCTATCGCAATAAAAGCTAAGGTACCATAGGAAGTTCAAGAAAACGCTCAGTGGCTATGGTGTTGGGCTGCTGAGCACGAGGTCGCAGAATGAAATCCCGGCCGCGGTGTTAGCATTTCGATGGGGGCGAAATGCGAAAACACCCGTGTACTTAGATTTAGGTGCACGTTGAAGAACCCCAGGTGGTTCAAATTTCCGGAGTCCCCCACTACGGCGTGCCTCATAATCAGATCATGGTTTTAGCACGTAAAACCCCATAATTTAATTTAAGTTCAAGAAAACAGATTCATCGGGGTGGTACGAAAAATTTAGTGCCTTGCGAAGCGAGGTGGAACGCGTAATGCGTAGAGAGAGTGATGCATACATTAAGTTTGTCGAAGAGTGCGTAAAATACGATCGCAAACGTTTCTGGACCTATGTAAAATATCACAGTTCTGAGCGGGCCGAAATTAATGTCATAAATTATCCTTCTCGTTCCATTTTTAGAAACAGCGACAATATCGCCAATGCATTCGCTCAACATGTTTCCTAGGTTTGCTTGAATACAGCGCATGCTCCTAGCACTGGCGTCTGGCAGTATATTTTCAGTGACCATTTCAACATTTCATGTTTTTCAAAACAGGATATCGCGGCGGTCGTAAGGAAGCTGAAACAAAAGCATTCTCTTGTTTACGACGAATAACAAGTTTTGTTATCAAATATTGTGATTTTATTTTTGTTCCTGTCCTCACGCACACCTTTAATCTTGCTTAGCGTACGAGTGCGTTTCCTTCTTGTTGGACGAATGCAATAGTTGTGCCAATTCATAAAAGTGGCAGCGTGAGCGATATAAAAAAATGTCACAGTTTCGCCCTAAGGGCGAAGCAATGAATGCGATAGCAACACAGCAATGTCATACGAAGTAAGGTGAGCGGCTTTGGTAGCAATATGAATTGTAGTAAACATGAGCTGATTAGGTAAGCAGGTGTGCTGCGGCGTAAGTAGACCGACATGAAGAGAGACTCGATGACCACGAGAAGGCGCATGTGAAACGGTGGTGTTGATGAGAAAGGCTTCCCGTGCGCTGCGCGTGCGAAGGGACACACCTGTAGCGCTGCACTGCCGATCCGGGCAGCATTGCATGTGTAGCGTGCGTTGGAAAATGTGGCCCGACTATTACTAACTGAATGAACAAGCGTGGTGTGAGCGCGCACAAACATACATGAATAGCTCACACTGAATGACTGCAGACAACGACCGTCAAAACTCTGGCAGCAAGCGCATACGTCGCAGCGGCGAAGGTACGTGCGGTGTATCGCTTCAACGGAAACTGAGCGGCGAATGCACGGCGCATAAAGGTCTGAGCCGTGTGGAGATAAGAGACGGTGCGCGCGAGCGACGAGTGACGAGCGCGATTGTTGGCAGAGTAGAAGTGCGCCCCCCTCCCCCCCCCTCGCTCTCTCCGGCGCTGGCTTCCCGCTTGTTGGCAGAGTAGAAGTGCGCCCCCCCACTCCCTCCGGCGCTGGCTTCCCGCTTCCTTGCTTGCGCGTGGGAGATTGAGTGCGTTCGCTCTCCGTGATAGCGCGCGTCCCCGCACGCTTCCGCTCGGGCATACGGTGCGGCGAAGATTTTATCTATACGGAACCTCACGGCGACGGCGACGGCAGAAATGCGGTTGAAGTGTCCATATAATTGCTATCGCAATAAAATGATCACCCCGTGTCCCCCTTATCTCCGTTTGCGAAAGTGTTTGAAACAGCGATGTTTACACATCTGTCATTTTTCTTTAAGGATAATATTAGTGTATGCCAACATGGCTTTGTTAAAGGCAGGTCTGTGGAAACAAACATTGTGTCTTTTCTTGATGCTGCGGGAGCCGCTGTTGCTAATCAGAGGCAGTTAGACACAGCATACTTCGACCTGTCAAAAGCATTTGATGTTGTGTCTCATGACCTTCTTATTCATAAACTCCTCAGTTACGGCCTTACGGCCTGTGCACACTGATTAAAGACTACCTGTTCACTCTGTTAAGTTATGTTCGCGTTGGTGCTAAATACTCTTTGCCTTATGAACCCACTTCCGGTGTTCCGCAGGGGTCTATACTACGCCCGTTTTTTTCAATATCTTTGTTAACAATCTTGAAGAGTGTTTGCGTCATTCGCGTTTCCTTTGTCTCGCTCTTCCTTTCCTCCTTCCTCCCCTCCTTCTTATCTTTCCTTCTATGTTTCTCTCGTCCTTTCCGAAGAGTAGGCAGGTGTTGTGCCCTTTCTGGTGGCAGTAGCCAGCCTTGCTTCTCGCTTTCTCTTTCCTGTGTATATGTTTTCAAATCAAATAAATAAATAATACGCTGATGATATTAACCTTCACCGTGAAAACAAAACAGCGCTGGATTGTGAAATATCACAGGAAGAAGTGAATTCTGTCGCGGAGTGGTGTGCTTCTAACTTCTTGCGTATTAACCCAACTAAATCACTTGTTTCCTTTAGTCGTAAATTGACCACTTTATCATACGAATAATCACTTGATAACATTCCTTTAAAAAGAACGAGTTGTACAGGCGACTTAGGAATCTAAGTTGGCTCTCGACTAACTTTCGAACAACTTATTTCAAGCATTGTTAATGCGTGCTACAGAAAGTTAGGTCTAATATCAAGAATGACAAAAAAGTTTACGAATGGCAACTGCGTTGTTCTCTTGTATTCTTCTTTTGTCCGCACCAAGTTTGGTTAGTTCCGCTGAATGGAACTGTATTAATTTGACCAATGTGGCTAAAATTGAATGTGTTCAGCGACGTTTCATTCGTATCCTGTACGATTGATTTCTGGAGGAGGAGGATAAAACTTTATTAAAGAGGTAACTGGTTTTACAGCAGGTCTGGGTGGGGCCCTCAGTCCAGGATTCCACTGGCCCTAGCGGTTCGCTGAGCTTGGTCCAGGAGGGCGAGTTGGCTCTCGCTGTCCTCGCTTGCAAGCAGTGCCTCCCACTGCCGTACGAAGTCTGTCAGCCTTACAATGGGAATCGATTTCTGGGACGCCGTGTATTTTATGTCCTTGAGCCTGTACTGCGCAGGCTTATTAGTACACCCCTAGAAATAAGGCGAAAATATTGCGATTACTTATTCTTGTATAAACGAATCCATAACCACTTTTGCTGTCCGCGGTTGCCGTCGGCTGTAACGTTCTGCGTGCCTCGCCCAAACTTGCGTAATCTCAGCATATTCTACGTTAACTCCTCTTGCACCTCTAACGCTAAATACGTCCGGTGACACAACAAAATACCTTACGTTACAATGTTGATATTTTCAGTTCTGGCATTTTCTCATTATCTGATTTCTGTCATTTTTCTAATTCAATTTTTTGTTGCATTTTACCACTGTACTTTCAGGTTTTGTCTTTTGTTGGTTTTCTTTTTGTTCTTTGTGTAAACACCAATACTAAGGCCTAGAACTGTTGGGCACTGTCAGAAATAAATGAAATGAAATGAAGCATTTTATTGTACTAGCAATTATACGAAAATTTTGGCCGCACTCAGCTTTCGGCAACTACCTTAGCCACCTGCAGCCCGCCTAGGATGGCGAACGAGATGGCAATACTGTCGTCCCATGTCTTAGAGACTAACTATGGTTTGCTGTTTGTTTGGATCGCTCACCTTTTTATTAAATGCAACCATATAAGGAAAATTTGCGACTTCTTCTTGACAAACTAGGGAAGTAACAGTGACAAGTATTATACTCAATGATTCAGCAACAGCATAAAATATTACCTTGCGAACTTGCTCTTGTATTTGAAAACGATCAGAGAAACTTCAGCGCAAAATTATTTTCTGCGATTTCAAGAGTGAAGCGCACCTTACTGTGTACCGACAGCACTGACAGTCCCTGACAAAATAGCAGCATGCGTTTTCAATGCCCGCCTATTTCACCTGCTACATTCCATAACGAAACGGTGGTGCTGAAAATGTAGTCTTGATGTTAGCGTTCTGCTATAAAAAAATGGATTCGTAGGTGGGCGTAGCTGCACATTTTATGAACCAGCAAACAAAATTCGAAGTTCTACGTTATAGCAGGGTCCTGCAATACTTTTCCCTGGCTATAGTTACACACTGTAGCCAGTGTATAGGTAAAAAAAAAGTCCTACCGCAAAGATGCGTGCGGCTAGCAGCGTTCCGTTTGTCACAATGGTTCATGCTGTAGTGAAAATCGTGCAAAATGCCGAATATTTTATGCAATTAGCCTTCTCAGGATAGTTTACGTACTCCCCGGCATCTATCTATGTCCGGATATAACCATTTTTCTTTCGCACGAACTTGCGTTTCTGGGTATGTGCCACTGGAATCGGAATTCAATAAAGGGAAGAGCGAAAGAGGAGCCTGTATGCAATACACGTCTCCTACACGATGAGGTTACGTGGTGGCAATGTATGTATCGCTACTGTGTTTCAATCCTAATTAAATTATCGTCGCCAGTCATCCTGAGATGATTTCGGCGGGAATTTATTGTTGTTACGCAAAGCGGCTTTTGAATTAAAACATGACAACTCACGCTGGCTTGTGCAGTTATATGAAACGTTGTCACAAAAACTACAAAGCTCTCCTGCACTCGCTGTGCGTCGGGTTCAATAGGCATTGTCCACGCCCCAGCGGTGGTTGCCTCTGACTAACGGGAATAGATCTCGAAGGCTTTGCTTTTGCGGCTGCATTCGCCGGAAGTAACGGCGGAGCCGGAAGCACGTCTGGCCGCCATGTCTTAGAGACTAACTATGGTTTGTTTTTTGTTTGGTTCGCTCACCTATTTTATTAAATGCAATGAAACAATACCAATACATGTAATACCTAGGTAATAAAATACTTTATAACATAATTTCATTCTACGAAAGCGCGGTTCGTGCTTAATTCACTATGCTTTCAGCCAAGCAACTTTCAAGGCAAGCCTCACACACCCATAGACCGGAATTCTCATGGTCGCACAGCTCCCATTACGACACTCGGGACGCCATACCTGTATTTCCCTTTAGGCATTATTGTAAGAATTTCTGCTTCTAACTGTTTACAAGCGGAGCGCGCATGCGTCATCGATACCGTGACAGCATATTGACATTAACGCCCCCGGAATGTCCGTATAATTTCTATCCCATTTGAAACTATGTTATCTGTAGAAGCGTGTTGACGCATTTGTGCGTTTGTAAACGCCATGTGAGGGTTTGAATCATCTCAAAACGTAAGCTAGTGCGTTGGGATGGTTGGTACCAATAGTTGTTTTTAAAACCTTGGTTGGTACATGCGAGTAGGATGCATTTAGAGCGGATGATATGACGCAAAATGAACAAGGTTATAAAGATCGACTCAAAGAGTGCACATTACAAACTCCACTTTGCTTGCATTGTACATTTTATTCAAGTTGAAGAACGTTTTGAGAACCAGGAAAGTGTGTAGTTATGCTCCCGATAATTTCGCGCCATTACTTCAATTCAAATTGAGCGTTTTGACTCATTCGTGTGTTTTGTACATCAATGAGTGTTTCAGCCATTTCAAGGCGCGGGCTACCAACAACGAAAAAGACCGCATGCTGTTGCCTCAAGCTGCGCTAGTCCAGCGAGTGGCACAGCGAGCCATCTGTGTGTTACCGTAGGCTAGGCCTTCATCTCTGAATATTGATACCCAATCTCACGAAGATCGCCAAACAACTACCAGGCTTTGCTGCCGAGGTGAGATGAATGGTACGGAAAGTCTACAGCACATTGAGCAAAGTGCCCGTGCAGGAAGGGCTACCAGTTAGGCCTGATGCAGGCAATCTTGGCGCCGCCATGTTGAATCGTGACAAAGTTTCCGTTCTATATTCTTAAATAGGAAGGTTGAGGGTGACCAAGCTATAGACCGCATCGGCAGAATAAAAAAAAAATTCATGAGCCATTCCCCTCTGTGAAGGTGGATGACCAGCGATACGGTAGAGATGGTATATCTAAATGTACAACACAGATATACATAGATGATTTGATGTCGTTTATTATTTACCGGAAGTTACTATTACTTTTTGGTCACCATGGTAGACGGCCAAGCGTTCAGTGACGATGATGGACAGGTTCTTGGCGAAGGTTATGTCCAAACACGAGCGCGTTCTGGTCGTTGGCACCTTGGGATCGGTGTAGCACTGTAGCACTAACCGCTCGAGCATAAACGAGAACAGCCAATTGCCATCTGGCCGCGACACGTTCACGTTGAAGTCGCCAATGACGAGGACTGGAGGCCTCCGAACGGCTTGTCGTAGTTGTAGGCGATCTGACCATACGGGTGAGAACGGGTGAGTCGCTACGACGACGTTCCGCGGCGCGGGCGCGCTCTTTCTCCCACACCGCCGGGTCAAACAGCGCTTGCATCTAGGCTCCCTAGTTCTTCTTGGGACGCCGAGTCGGCGGCGCGACGCCGACGGTCACATTCCCGCCGCTGCTCTTGGTGTCGTTGCTATTAAAATCGCTGTTCTTCGGGCGCACGAACCCCTCGCGGTCGTCCGATGGTGAAGGCGGAGCTAAAATTAGACCGCAACTTCATCGGCTCGAGCGTATGGCATTGCGCGCAGGCGAACGTGTGCTATACGGAGAAATACGTTCGAAAAGATGTCTTGTCAAGGACACAGGTGGCAGTTAAAGAGAGATTCGATGCGATGGAAACAGATGTGATGATGATAGTTTTTTGCACAACGGAGCAGGGTGGAAGACGACGATGACGAACGCGCGAGCAGTGGCACGAGCATGTTCGCGCGGTTGCGCTGAGGGGTGCGAACGACAACGCTCGAGCCATTGCTGATGATGATAGTTTTTGTTCGCGGACAACGTACATGCCCTAGCCATATACAGCTTCACTGGAAAAAGAAAAGAAAATTGGCGATAGCTATATATCGCACGATGACTGTTGACAGTAGTGCGTTTGGCATTGAGTCAGTATAGCGATCAACGTACTGCCACTGTCGAAACGAGTTATGTATGAGGTGTGTACTGCAGCGGGAATCCTTTCTCGCGCTTCCCTAATAACATGGATGGATGCTATGAGTGTCCCCTTTGAAACGGGGTGGTGGATTGCACCCCCAAGCTGTTCTTTTTATTTTGGCTACTGTCTTGACTATCTTCGTTTTTAACAGGCGAAAAATTCCCCGCATCAAGCTTTCTGAACCATTACTGGGAACTTTATGTTTTTCTACGTCTGCATTGTTTGTGTTTTCCCTACTTTTCTCCAACGAAACCTCCAATCGCCTTTTAGTACTCTCTATTGCGGACATGCTTACTATTCCTGTGCTATTCCTGAACCCCAAGGTTTCAAGGAGGCCAACTCAGCCTAAATCGAAAGCTGAGTAGATATTTGCACATTGTAATAAAACATGTTCCATCGTTTCGCTAGCTTCACCACAGCACCATGAAGCCTCTTCTGCCTTGGATTACGCTCGCTACATTGTTTAACAAAGCTTTTTACACAGGTACGTACCGTTATGTGTTAAAAGTAGCAAGAGTGACGCCCATTTACAAAAGTGTGGACCCCAATGATTTAGGTAATTATTTATATCGCTACTGAGCTGCATAAACATAATTTTTGAGAAGCTGCTGGCTAGTAGAATAACCAAATTTCTTTATAAAAATTACATTCTGCCTCCACGTCAACACGGCTTTCAGAAGTATGGATCGACAACTACGTATATTTTGTCTTTAACTGATATAATCAATGAAGCCTTGAACAATTGAAGCCTTTGACACTGTCTACTATAACATTATATTCATGAAATTGGAAAGACTTGGATTTCGAGGTATTTCCTTAGACTTTTTAAAAAGCTATCTCGGCAGCCGTAAACAAGCAGTGCTTCTCGATGAGCACGTCTCAAATCTCTCTGACATTACTATGGGCGTACCACAAGGATCGGTACTTGGGCCAATACTACTTACAGTATATATCAATGGCCTTCCAGAATGCCTAAATGAAGCACATGCCGTTATGTATGCCGATGACACTGCTCTGCGGTCAGAAGTAAATCAATAAATAACGCAAATAAAACAATCAACGAAGAGCTTCAATACATTAGTAAATGGTTCGAAAGTAATCGGCTTTCCTTAAATACCAATGAAACCAAATTTATTATTTTTAGGTTCCTGTTTAAGAAAAATACTTTTGAAGAGCAGTGCCGCATTACTATTGGCCATGATAAAATAGAAAAAGTCGACTCAGTGCTCTACTTAGGGGTCACCCTCGATTCGGCTCTGAATGGGAAGCCTCATATCTACAGGCTGTGTGGTAAGCTCTCTTCCGCATGCCTCGTCCTCACGAAGGCGCGGAGTCATTTCAGAACCTTATATTTTTGTCTCGTTCATTCCACTTAGCCTATTCAATTGAAGCCTGGAGATTTACCTACAATACATACTTATAGCCCGTAGTACGGATTCAGAAGAGAGCTTTGCGGATAATCAACTACGCGAGCTTTGCTACACCATCAAGAAGACTTTTTCTTGCAAACAAACTCATGCCATTATCGCACCTAGGAGATTAGCGCGTTGCGTTATTGGTGTGCTCAATAACTAGATGCAGCACGCCATTTCCGGCCACTATCTTCAGTGGATCGACATTTAACAATGGCTCAGCCTTTCATTATAAATTTCTGGTTCCGATATGTCACAACCAGTACGGCCAGCGACGCATACGTTATATAGGTGTCAAAACATGGAACTCGCTTGCTACAAACACTAAGCAGTCAGTTAATTATATTACCTTGGTAAAATTCTTTCTTTTCGATATATACTAATTAGGTGCTAACTAAAATTATACGGATGTCAACAACTGGATATAGCGTTACTCTTTTACTTTCTTGTTGCTTCTACATAAGTAAAGTGAGTCTTGTTCGACATACTGTGCATCCAAATTATGTATAGGGTATCAGTGTATATTCTTGCTATGTTGATTGAATAATAATTACATGGTACTCTTTTTGCAAACAGTTAACCGGTATAACGTTTAACCAGTTCTTGAAACGTCGCATATGTGTACAATGAGGTTACGTGTAACAGTTTCGTGTATTCTTATTGTCAGTATGCATGTGTGCGGGCTGCCATTGGGGCGGCTTGTCTCGGATGCATGCTGCCTCACTGACGTTGGGGGGCTCCCGTCGTGGGCTACACTTAGCAGTGCGGACAGCAATCAAACCTTTGCGCTTTTGGGTGCTGATGGCTTTGTTGTCAGCTCAGCATGCGGGGGCTGGCGCGCACCCGAGCCGGGTGGGGCCCTGGCCTTTTCGCACCCTTCGGCGGTCTGCACAATTGTTCATTGGCTTTAGTTTGGTTGTATTTGTTTCTTTTCTCTCCACAAAGCTCGTGACTTTTATTGCAAACAAACGATTCAGACACGGGCATAATCATTATTTATTTTTCTTTGTATAACTGCATGGATCCATAACTAGCCTGTGGCTAGGGATCCAGACGTTGTCGCATATCAGTCTTGAATATTGATCTGAATAAAATTATTATTATTATTATTATTATTATTATTATTATTATTATTATTATTATTATTATTATTATTAAAGAGACAATGGAAACGCGACCAGCGGACAGCGTTTATCACGTAGCCTAAGAACAAGCAAAAGGCTCGAATACGTATGATTAACAGTCATGCGTCAGAGCCAGCTTTCGCGACACAAGATCAACATCCTACGTCATCGCGACCTTTACTGGCTGGTAGGCTCAGCACAAACAATGCACTTCGCGATTCACGTTTCAAATCAGTGACGATAGCGCAACTTGAAGATTGAATGGCTTCACCGTATTTTTTTCTTGTTTTTTACGCGTTGACATGTTTCCTGAAGGTATAACAAAATCATTAGCCTTTTTATGTGCATAGATGTCGTACTTCGACTGCTGCTATGGTCAAAGTGGCCTAGCTGGCGACGCTTCCGTTTGTTTAGTTTCGGACTTCTTATCATTTTGATTCTATTTTGCCTTTGTTATAGCTCATTTTAGTAGCGCATTTATTTCCACATCATCCTTCTGGCTGGTGTCTGTTTTAGAGTATGTAGAGATAGATATTTTTCAAAAGGCTTTTTTTCTGTGACGTGAAATTTTGCTATTTTGTGCTTCCCACTTTTTATTTTATAAGACATCTTCATGGGCTTAAGTAGGCGTAAATAAATAAATAAATAAATAAATAAATAAATAAATAAATAAATAAATAAATAAATAACAAAGAAATTGCACCGATTAGCTGCTAATTATTCTGTTTAGACCACCTGCTGTAGTTGCGATATCTAGATCGAGTCGTTTAACTCTGCTTGTCATAGAACTTAGCACTAACACTGTTTTCGAGATATTAATTTCTTAGTTAAGCTGTTAGAGACGTCGGATTTTCAGTTGCGTCTGACAATGCGGTACTTGAGCAGTTCGGATTTGATACCGTATAAAACGGAATGTCTGTAAAATGTGACAAAGATAAATTTAAACGCTGACCTAATGCCTCAAGGGAATTGTGCAATATTTGAGAATAGTTAACAAAGCTTAACAAATGGTAAGAAAGCGTCATACCTACTTCTGTAGAATATGCAGCAAATTGAAAGAATCCACACAAGCTCGCTGAGATGAACAGCAGATCGTCCATTCGTTTCTTTACTGATGGTTCAACTCTCACTTCAAGCCTTTATCAGCAATTTTTTCGTGAATATTTCAGCTTCTGTCAAAGCATATGGATATAGAGCCATGGTAATTTCGGCATTTCATTTTATGTCTTCTAGTCTTTCGAATACTAACCATTTTGTTTTCCCGCTTTGTGTGTAACACTCAGTGCCGGAGAATTAACTTTAACACTGCTAAATTCCTTTCATTTCTTCCTACAATACGAACCAATTGAAACGCGAACAGCAGACAGCGGTTGTCACGTAGCCTAAGAACAAGCAAAAGGCTCGAATACGTATGATTAACAGTCATGCGTCAGAGCCTGCTTTCGCGACACAAGATACATCATCGCGACCTTTACGGCCGGCAGGCTAAGCACAAACAATGCACTCCGCTATTGACGTTTCAAATCAGTGAGTATAGCACAACTGAAAGACTAAATACTTCGCCGTATTTTTTTCTTGTTTTTTACGCGTTGACATGTTTCCTGAAGGTATATCAAAATCATTAGCCTTTTTATGTGCATAGATGTCGTACTTCGACTGCTGCTATGGTCAAAGTGGCCTAGCTGGCGACGCTTCCGTTTGTTTAGTTTCGGACTTCTTATCATTTTGATTCTATTTTGCCTTTGTTATAGCTCATTTTTAGTAGCGCATTTATTTCCACATCATCCTTCTGGCTGTGTCTGTTTTAGAGTATGTAGAGATAGATATTTTTCAAAAGGCTTTTTTTCTGTGACGTGAAATTTTGCTATTTTGTGCTTCCCACTTTTTATTTTATAAGACATCTTCATGGGCTTAAGTAGGCGTAAATAAATAAATAAGTAAATAAATAACAAAGAAATTGCACCGATTAGCTGCTAATTATTCTGTTTAGACCACCTGCTGTAGTTGCGATATGTAGATCGAGTCGTTTAACTCTGCTTGTTATAGAACTTGGCACTAACACTGTTTTCGAGATATTAATTTCTTAGTTAAGCTCTTAGAGACGTCGGATTTCCAGTTGCGTCTGACAATGCGGTACTTGAGCAGTTCGGATTTGATACCGTATAAAACGGAATGTGACAAAGATAAATTTAAACGCTGACGTAATGCCTCAAGGGAATTGTGCAATATTTGAGAATAGTTAACAAAGCTTAACAAATGGTAAGAAAGCGTCATACCTACTTCTGTAGAATATGCAGCAAATTGAAAGAATCCACACAAGCTCGCTGAGATGAACAGCAGATCGTCCATTGGTTTTCTTTACTGATGGTTCAACTCTCACTTCAAGCCTTTATCAGCAATTTTTTCGTGAATATTTCGGCTTCTGTCAAAGCATATAGATATAGAGCCATGGTAATTTCGGCATTTCATTTTTATGTCTTCTAGTTTTTCGAATACTAACCATTTTTGTTTTCCCGCTTTGTGTATAACACTCAGTGCCGGAGAATTAACTTTAACACTGCTAAATTCCTTTCATTTCTTCCTACAATACGAACCAAT
The DNA here is from genome assembly GCF_013339745.2 of Dermacentor silvarum. Classification (NCBI taxonomy): domain Eukaryota; kingdom Metazoa; phylum Arthropoda; class Arachnida; order Ixodida; family Ixodidae; genus Dermacentor; species Dermacentor silvarum. The sequence goes on from NC_051164.1 coordinate 25,188,760, forward strand.
TGAAACGCGAACAGCATACAGCGGTTGTCACGTAGCCTAAGAACAAGCAAAAGGCTCGAATACGTATGATTAACAGTCATGCGTCAGAGCCTGCTTTCGCGACACAAGATACATCATCGCGACCTTTACGGCCGGCAGGCTAAGCACAAATAATGCACTCCGCTATTGACGTTTCAAATCAGTGAGTATAGCACAATTTAAAGATTGAATGGCTTCGCCGTATTGTTTCTTGTTTTTTACGCGTTGACATGTTTCCTAAAGGTATACTGAATCGTTAGCCTTTTATAGTGTGTAAATTTCGGTACTTCGACTCCAGCTATGGTCAAAGAGGGCCTAGCTGGCGACGCTTCTCTTTGTTTAGTTTTGAACTTCTTGTCATCTTCATTCTATATTGCGCTTGGTAAGCTCATTTTGAGTAGCGCATTTATTTCTACATCATTCTGCTGCCTGGTTTCTGTTTTGGAGTATGTAGAGGTAGTTACTTTTCGTATGGCTTGTTTTCTGTGAATGTGGATTTTCGCTTTATTGTGCTTCCCACTTTTTTTCTGTTATAAGACATCTTCGTGGGCTGAAGTAGGCGTAAACAAATAAATAATGAAGTAATAAATATATTGCGCTGATTAACGTTTAATTATACTGTTTAGACCACCTGCTGCAGTTGTGATATCTGGACCGAGAAGTTTAGACTCTGCTTGTCCTAGAACTTAGCGCTAACACTGTTTTCGAGATATTCATTTCTTAGTTAAGCTCTCGGAGATATCGGTTTTCCAGTCGCATCTGACAAAAGGGATACCTCAGCAGTTCAGATTTATTACCGCATAATACGGGATGTCTATGAAATGTGACAAAAGATAACTTTAAACGCTGACTTAACGCCTCAAGGAAGCTGTGCAAAATTTCGAGAGTGGTTAACAAAGTTTTTGTAGGAAATGTAGAATTTGGACATCTTTGCCGGGCTAACCATAGGCCTTTTGCATTCGCTGGATTGGTTCATTTTTTATTGCGATAGCAATTATATGGACACTCAAAAGCAGATTTCTGCCGTCGGCGTCGCCGTCGCCGTCGGCGTCGCCGTCGCCGTCGCCGTCGCCGTCGCCGTCGCCGTGAGGTTCCGTATGACGTCATTTGGAGATGAAATCGTCGCCGCGCGCCGAACGCTGTATGTGCTAGTGAAAGGGCGCGAGGGGCGCGTCTTTCACGGGGAGTGAACGCACGGCGGAGAACAAACGCGCGTTCTGCGCCGTGCTCGCTTAAGGGCTGCAGAAGTAGGCGTCTCTTTTCTCCTTTACAATCACCATATATGTAGAGCAAACGCGCCTTCTTCGGACGCGCGAGAGGCCGTGGGGGAGGGGGAGGGAAGGGAGGCGACGTTTAGCTGCGGCACCAAGTGCCTATTTATATCAGAGGCTCCAGCAACAGTCACCAACGCCGCACGCATTTTGAGCTAACGCGGGCAAAACGCCGATGGCGTCGACAACAGTTCTGCGTGTTGTTGCTACCAAAGCCGCTCACCTTACTTCGTATGACATGCTGTGTTGCTATCGCATTCATTGCTTCGCCCTTAGGGCGAAACTGTGACATTTTTTTGATGGATGTGTAATTGGGGACCACTTA